>NC_133326.1:618218288-618231168 GCF_042186555.1 Aquarana catesbeiana
TCATGTCAGCTTGTGTCCTCCCTGTGTGCTTCTTTTCACCTGCCCCCCCCCCCCCCCCCCCCATCACTGTATACTTGGGCGTGCCAGATGTGTACTTCAAGAACTTGAAGGATTAGTTCATTTATTTTCCATTAGTCTCTGGAAATGTTTTACCCCACTTGAAGGCCAAGCCTTTTCTCACACCTTTTGTTTACACATAGAAAACAATATTTTTTTGTTGTAGCAAAATATTTTGTGCTAGAAAACTACTTACAAACCCGAAACATATTATATATATAAATTAGCAGAGAGCCTAGAGAATAAAATGGCAGTCATTGCAATTTTTTATGTCACACGATATTTGCACACCGGTTTTTCTAATGCAATTTGTTGGGGAAAAAAATACACTTTAATTGAATCTTAATGCAAACACATACACCCCCCCCCTTCCTATTTATGCAAAGTAAATAGTTACCCAACATGTCATACTTTACAATTGAGCAGCCTCATGGAATGGTGACAAACTATGATACTTAAAAATCTCCATAGACAACACTTTCATTATTTTTACAGGTTACCAGTTTAGAGTTACAGAGGAGGTCTAGCACTAGAAGTATTGCTCTCACTATGACACTTATGGCGATACTTCACATGTGTGGTGCAAACACCATTTACATATGCATTCACTTCTGCATGTGAGCATGGGGGGATATGGGTGTGCTTTAAAAAAAATGTTTTTCAATTATTATTTATTTAATTTTTTTGTATTTACATTGTTCCTTTAGGTTTTGTTCACATCTTGGCATTCCGAATCACGGGCAGGATTGCCCTGATTTTGCCCACGATTCGAAATAGTGGCAAATCGCGGGACACCCAATTGATCCCTGTCACTTCCAAAGGCACCCTGATCGCAGTGCGATTTTGCCACGATTCGTTGGTCAACAATCGCACTAAAATTGTGCAAATAGAATTGCGGAACGCCCTTTGCCCAAAAGAAGAACTTCTTTTGGGTGATTCTGCGGCTAAATCGCGTCGTGATCGGGGATCCATTGGAACTGACGGGGATCACACGGGTGTCCCCCAATTTGCCCCTAATTCAAATCACGAGGTGTGTGAAGAGCCAGATCCTTTTTCTGAGCTTGCCAGTAAGAAGGTAAGCCCAAAAAACATCGGTGGGAGGGGGGCAACCCCTGCTTTTAAAAGCAATCCAGCAGCTACTCAGCCTCTCGGATCACTTTTACCTGAAAAAGAATCACCAGCTGAAAAAAAAAAAAAACAGGGTTATGGCTGACAGCCATAACAGCCATAACCCTGGTAAACTACTAAATGTATGTTAGGGGGTTTGAAGTGCTTAAAATGTTTTTTGTGAATCTGAAATATTACCCTGGTACATGGGTTGGGAAGAAAACATGTCTGTGAATCTTCACAATCCCACCTAATTCAGAAGATAAAAGGGTAGAAACAATACCCTCAGAAAACCTGATTCAGAAGAAGGTAAAATAAAAACCTCAGTCAACTGGATAAACTGGAAGGAAAAAATAAAAACTTCAGACAACTGGATCTAAAAGAGGAAGAAATAAAAAAACTAAGACAACCTGATCCAGAGAAGGGTAAAAGGAAACCCTCAGAAAACCAGATCCAGAAAAAGGAACAAATAAAATCTTCAGAAAACTGTATCCAGAAGAAGGAAGAAATAAAAACCTCAAACAACCTGATCCAAAAGAAGGAAGAAATTAAATCCTCAGACAACCCGATCCAGAGGAAGGTAGAAATGAAACCCTCATAAAACTAGATCCTGAAGAAGGAACTAATAAAACCCTCAGACAACCTGATCCACAAGAAGGTAGAAAAAAAAACCCTCATGCCCCTTACACATGATTGGAAATTCAGCCAGCAAAAACCGGTGTGAGCTTTTGGTCGGAAAATGCGACAGTGTGTATGCTCCATTGGACTTTTGCTGGCGGCATTTCGGCCAGCAAAAGATTGAGAGTAGGTTCTCTATTTTTCGGTCGGAAAAAGTTCCTATCCGAAAATGCGTTCGTCTGTATGCAATTCCGACGCGCAAAAAATCACACATGCTCAGATTCAAGTACGGGACGGAAGCGCTCGGTCTGGTAAAACTACCGTTTGGAATGGAGATAGCACATTCGTCATGCTGAAATTTTTTGAATAGTTTAATGCAGCGCATTCTCTTCTTCTTTATAATGCTAGAAGAATGAAGTTGTTTTGCTGCTCATATTCACACAGAGTTCTCACAAACTGATTTCTTTATTATTTCTCGTGATCTCATGAATAATATTTTTTGTTTTTAAAGCCAGATCTCCATAATACTGTTTTGAATTATTTTTTATTGTCATTTTTTTAATTTATTTTTTAATCAAGAACTCCTTTTTTTGGATTCTTTTTAAATTATTTTCTAGTGATCTCCATCATTTTTTTTTTGTGTGTGTCAAGTTTACACAACAACATTATTATCTTGTATTTTTAAACCTCAAGGAGGTTGGTTCGTATCCCTTGTTAATTTGACATTGTATTTTTGAAATGTACCTGCCTACTGACTACAAACAAACTGTCCTATTTGAAGAAAAACACATAGGCAAATATTTTCATATAAAAAAATCTCCATTTATTCTGGCTCATAATAACAAAATAAAGAGGAAGGCAACGCTGGAGAAACTGCTGGAATTTGCAAAGCCTTTTGCCCTCAGGGCACACATCAACTATTTTGAAATAAAAATTGGTAGCTTGAGAAGTCCATATAATAGAGAGCACAATCTGGTCCAGGACTCCCAGAGATCACGAACAGCAGCAGATGACATATCGTATTTATCGGCGTATAACACGCACTTTTTTCCCCTTAAAATCAGGGGAAAGTCGCAGGTGCGTGTTATACGCCGATCCCGAACTGCACAACTCAAAAATCGCCGACCGCGATTTGAAAATGGCGCCGCCGGCGCCAAAATACACAGAGCCGGTCCTCGGCTCTTTCCGGCGGCTCTCGTTCATTTTCGGCTCCACTCGTAGTCCCGAGCGGAGCTATCCGAACCTACTCGGCTAGGTTCGGATAGCTCCGCTCGGGACTACGAGTGGAGCCGAAAGTGAAAGAGAGCCGCCGGAAAGAGCCGAGGACCGGCTCTGTGTATTTTGGCGCCGGCGGCGCCATTTTCAAATCGCGGTCGGCGATTTTGAAGACAGGGGATCGAAGGCTGCACTGGGCAAGGCTGCACTGGGGGAGGCTGCACTGGGGGAGGCTGCACTGGGGAAGGCTGCACTGGGGAAGGCTGCACTGACATGGCTGCACTGACGAGGCTGCATGGCTGCACTGACAAGGCTGCACTGACATGGTTGCACTGACAAGGCTGCACTGACATGGCTGCACTGACAAGGCTGCACTGACATGGCTGCACTGACAAGGCTGCACTGACAAGGCTGCACTGACAAGGCTGCACTGACATGGCTGCACTGACATGGCTGCACTGACAAGGCTGCACTGACAAGGCTGCAATGATGGGCATTTAAATGTAAGTTTTTTTCCCTTCAACTTCCCTCCTAAAAGTTTTTTTTCCTTAAAATTCCCTCCTAAATTGGGGTGCGTGTTATACGCCGGTGCGTGTTATACGCCGATAAATACGGTATATGCCCCAGGCTGTGGTACTTCAACAGACTGCATCTTCTGTCAGACCAGACTGAACCCAGGCCATCACTTCCATGTCTTCCTTGCAGCCTTCCCTCCACGCTTCCCTGCAGCCTTCCCTGCAGCCTTCCCCGCAGCCTTCCCTGCAGCCCTCCTTTGAGGCTGTGGCTCTGGAGGTGGACTTGTGGCAGGAGGAGGAGGATGGGCGCACGCACATAAGTGTACGTCATCGGTCATTTGGCCCCTCAACCCCTTGTGAATGGCCTCAAAAATAATTTTTTCACAGTTGTGGCGTTGGCCTTCCTCCATTTGCAGCAATTTGGAATCTATATAGTAGCCATAGGCCTCTTCAGCGTCAGGGGGTGTTTTCAGGGCCGCATTAGCCTCCTTAAAGCCGGAGTCCGGCGACCAATCTTTTTTTTTTTTTTTTTTTAGGTCATTGAGACCCTTTGCTAATCCCAAAATAATACTCACAGTTTGGGTGTAATATTTCCGCCTCTGTCTGTTTTCGTACTGAAGGATAACTTACAAAATGTGATGCTGGCTGTTTCCATCTTGCTTGTGGGTATGTGAAGCCCACAAGCATTGATTTCCTGGATGCTGTGAATGCTGTTCATTCACAGCTTGTGGAAGCCTGACACTAAGCTCCCAGGAGACAGTGCGGCGCCGGGGAAAGGCAATAAACAGGCCTACTCCCATGGGAGGAGAGACAGGAAGTGCCACAATAAAGTACAATATAAAGGTAATTACAGCGATAAAAAAAAATTTCGTGTGGCATTTGAACTTCTATGCAATTAACTGAAGGGGGTAAGATTAAGTTAAAAATTTGAGTGGAACCCCACTTTAATGAGGCCCAGTGCTGCCTCCTCCACATTACTCTCCTTCCTGGCCCTTTTTGTTGGAAGGCGGAGGGGAAGTACCTGAGATTGGGTGAGGCACACTTACCCCCGCCTCCTCCTGTGTGCCACATTCCAGAGCCTCGTCCTGGCTGAGGTCTTCCTGTGTATGAAAAAGGGACAAAGTTTTAGTTTTTGGTTCATCAATCACACACAATTTTCAGCTCATGACTGTTGCAAATCGAATGTTAATAAATAGAAAAGACTATCATTCTCAGCGCAGCATTTTTTCATTCTTGTCCCAATCATTTTTGGCCCCTACTGTCTATTGATATGTCAAACACTTTTTGGTAAATCATTCATTTGTTAGCAATAATAACATCTAGTAAACAACAATAATTTTCGGACAATAAATATGTTAAAAAATACTATACCTGGCTCCAGCTGGGCTCCTCCACTTCTTCCAGGATGGAAGGCCCAGGTTGGTCCTCGGAAGCCTCAGCTGGGGTTGAGGGAAGGGTGGATGGAAGGGTTGAGGGAAGGGTGGAAGGAAGGCTGTATGGAAGTGTGGAAAGCGATTCCCTGGTTTCCATCTGGTCTTCCAGAAACCGCATCCTGGTGTAGTACCACAGACTGGGTACATACACATCCTCTGCTGCTGCTCCTGACCTCATGGAAGCCTGGATCTTATTAAGCTCCTTCCTATATGTGCTTCTCAAGCTACCAATTTTCTTCTCCACAAACGCAATGTCTGCCTCAGGGACCTGCGTCTTCACAAATTGCAGCAGTTTCTCCAGCAATGCCTTCCTTGCTGGTTTGTTGCGATATAAGGAGTTTTTAACCTCCCACAAATTACGCATATCCCTGTATTTTTTAATGAACTGGCCCATGAATTCAGGGTCTTTGAATTGTTTCATCTTTGCTGAAAGACCAAACACAAGACAAAAACACTAAATATCAGGCTCAACTCTCCTAATCTTATCCCAATATAGGCCTCAATCTAGAATCAGTATAGGCCACTGATGTACCAAGTTAAAATGTTACCTTTGTTATAACGTTTGTCGCTTCCGGTCCTCCTTCATGGCACACAGAATGTACGCAGGACACACGCGTGTTAACTTTATATACACTGCGCATGTGTGAAACTCCGCCACGTCGCCCGCCCCTGACGTTCTTTCTAGAATATTCCCCTCCCCTTCTCTTTCGGCGCAGTGGGAGATGACATGGCAGAGACACAGCAGGTACGTGATAATAGCAGTAACGAGGTGGAAAGCCGGAGCAAGAACCGTCCCGATCCCGCAGGAGAAGATATAAGGCCTCAAATATGTCCTTTGTGGAGATGGTGGAGATGGTGGACATCTTGGAGAGGGCCGACTATGATGGGAAGTATTGACCTTATCCAAACCCAAATGTGAGAAAGCCAAGATCATGACTAAAGTTGTGAAGAGTCTGCACAGGAATTTTTGGGGTACGACGATCAAGGAGCAATTGAGGAAATGCTGGTCAGACCTGAAATTGAGGGAGCAGGATCAGTACAGAAGAATCAAGAGAGTGCTTCTAAAAAGTAAGCAGTTGTAAGGTGCCCTATTATTATTATTATTACTTGCATGCTGCTCCATGTGCTTGTCTTTACTGTTGTACAGTTTAAAATGGCGACTTTCATGTTCGTGGGCACAGTAATCGGTCGTAGGAAACATTGTTCGTTTGTCAACTAAATACAATGTTTTTGGCATATACAGAGTTAATTACATTTGGTCATGCTAATTCGTATTAAAAGAAGTTTAGGACATTGTTGTCTAGATGTGTTTGTAACTAGAATGAATTGCAAACTTGATTCAGTGTAATGTAAGGAGAGGACACTCAGCAGCTGTTTACTCATCTGGTGTCATGGTTATGCAATAGAGTTTCTCTGTCAGCTTACCTGTCTCCATGTGTTCATCTCTAAAGACCAGCTGCCTCTCACCTGACTGGTTTTATAACCTCTCCTCTAAGCATGGCCCCACCCCAGGCCCTATCAGGGAGCCCTATATTAACCTGTGCACTGCAAGCTAGCAGTGCTGATCAACCATTGTGTGTTAGCTTTCGTGTGTACTTGCTGTGTTCCTACGTCTGATTCCAGTTACCGACTTTGGCCTGTTCTTAACTATTCCTGTCTGCTCGTGACCCACACCTTTGGCGTGTCCCCGACCATCCCTGTTTGCCTGTGACCCTGAACCTTGGCATAAACTCTGTTGTCCTTGTCTGCTTGTGGCCCCGACCTTGGCTTGTCCCTTACTTTCCTTGTTGTTCCAGCCTGCTGCCTCCTTCCTCTTCTCCTGTAGTCTACCGTGAGGGTGAGCTGTGAGACCCTGGGGGCCGCGACCTGGAGCCAGATTGCAGCGCAGTCCATCCTTACCACTAAAGGCTCTGGTGAACACCTGCTGGGTCTTAGACTCCGTGCCCTGGGGAATCTATGCTCTAGCTCCCAGTGGGATCTGTGTCAGTGATCCAGTAGACCTGCTTTCTGAACCTCCCAGGGTTCAATCCACAGCAGTCAGTCCTAGGGTCCACTACCTAGCGGTGCACTTCTGACTCCTACAGAGTGCATCTGTCACCTAGCCTCAAGGTGACCTGACATCTGGACTCAGGAGCACCGTGGGACACCAGAACACCCTTTTTAGGGTGTCACACACAGGTACTCCAGTGGACACTTGGGGTGTCTCCAAGTGTGAAACTTGTCAAAAAATGGTAAGTATTCCAGCTTTGTTAAAGGAATGATCTTTAATTTGGAACTCTGCCAAAACAGACAATTGTACCCCACTTTCCAGCAATGTTTCACATTCATATTTCTGGCCACAAATATCTGTGTGCTAGGTATACCTTTTGTTTCATTCTCATAGGGGAGAAAAGACTCAGGACATCTGAGGACACCAGGGACCCCCCACTTCCTGAAGAAGAGGAACAGAGGACACCTGAGGATGTGGAGGAAGGAGAGGTGGTTGAAATTGTCACCACAACAGGTGAGTGTCTGACACCACAGATTCAGGTAATAGATGTATGCCTGCATATTTGTAATACATTGTGCGTATTGTTGTGGAAGAACAATCTCCTCATTTCACCAGTGACAGTGCACAAAGGCTAATCCAGGACAATGTTTTGTAGTCGGGATTTAGACATCATAAAGCAAAAGACAAATGAGATTGAACAAAAACTGAAGAACATGATTGATGTACTAGGAAGAATCTAAATAACTACCAAATGACACCAGTTTATATTTTTGGGGACCAAGTTTTCAAATTTCTTGACGCATTTTAAAAGCCAAATTTGGAAGAGGAAGATGCACACAGTGTGTCAACATGTGCTATCTGCCATCATGGGGGATCAATGTACGCATTTTGTGGGTGCAACCTCTTCCTTGCAACTCTAGTAGGTGAGAGGAAGGAGTTGCACGCCCAAAACACGTCCATTGATCCCCCATGATGGGAGATAGCACATGTTAACATTAGGTATGGGATCAGAAAAGAAATCCCAGTTTTAATCACAATTTGTGTGCATCTTCTAAATTTGACTTTTACAGGGGTGACATCACCTTATCTGATGAAGGCAAGATCAACACAGTTTTGACACTATAATGTCTGATATTGCCTTCATTTTTTCAATGTTGAACTTTGTAAGTTCCTGAGTTGTGTATGTTATGTTTGCAAACATGCCTGTTTATGTACTTTATGTATAAAAATTTCAAGGTAAAACTTTAAAAAACAAGATGTTTTTTTTTTAACACAAAATGTTTTATAACGCACATGTGCACAAAGTAAAAGGTTTTATACTCATCAATGTGTGGCTTCTTATTTCAATGCTCAATACCACTTTTTTGTATTAAGTTGGTGTTAGTATTGGTATTAAATTATTATTTAATAATGGAAAAACCACTTAGCACTACAAGTGCACTAGGAGAACCTAGGAGACAGCTTAAAACAAACACAAGCAGTAAATCAAAATCAAGATTTTATCAGATCATTTTTTTTTTTATTTTGAAAATATTTAAACATTTTCTGGCATAGCAATGGCCCCCCTACCCGTAAAATATTACAACATATTTTTTCCGCACTTCACGGGTGCTTTGGGGGGGGCAAGCCAGGACGGCCAGCTTCCAGGGCCATCAGTGCATTTTCTTGAAGTCCAGCCTCAGGTCCAAATGGGGCTACATAACTTGGTGCATTTCTTTTTAAAAAGTTGTGCAGTATGCAGCAGGATAATACAATGTGGTTCAGTTTGTACTCCGCCATATGTCAAGTTCACCAATGTCGAGAACTTGAGGTCCTGCAGCCTTCTCCCAGTCGCCAAGTACCGCAATGTAGCGACTAGCCTCTGCTCAGGAGTGATGGCTTGCCGCATGCAGGTATCCTGCCTGCTAATATAAGGGGAACAGCAAAGCCAACAGATGGTGAAGAACGGGGTCTGTCATCCGGAGATAATTCCTGCAATCATCAGGATTATTCTCCTGGATCTCCCGCAACAAAGGCATGTGAGAGAATTGGTCACCCTGGAGCAACCAATTCTTGGTCCATGAACTCCTCCCCACCCTGTTCATGGACTGGGCTTGGTTCAAAGTAAGAACCCCAACACCAAGCCCCCACACAGCACGAACTCTACAACGAGCACGTACCCGCAACATGGCTTCAAACCGGTCGGCTGGTCAGAATGAACTAACAGAACGCACTGAAGAACAGCAAGGCCTGCGAAGAGCGAGCTGAAAATCAGAAACGCACTGAAAAACAGATACAAACCCACAAGCACAAACTGAACAGCAGTAAAACAATCTGAAAAGCATGAGTCTGAAAAGAGCGAATCGTCTCTAACCAAACTTCTACTAACACAAGATAAACACAAGATTAGCAGAAGGAGCCCAAAGCGTGGCGCAGTTGGTATTGAACCTCCCTTTTATAGTCCCGTCGTACGTGTTGTACGTCACCGCTTTCTTGGCGGTCGGAATTTGGTGTTACTGTGTGTATGCAAGACAAGCCTGAGCGGAAAAGCCATCATACCTTTTTCTGACCAAAATCCCGATCGTGTGTACATGGCATCAGGCAACTGGATCCAGAAGAAGGAATAAATATAAATCTCAAAATACAAATGTTTTGATCCTGCATCAATGGTTAATTGATGTCTCTGTGAATCAAGCTACAATAAACTGTATATACAAAAAAACAAATATAAACTGTATCCTGGAAAAGTCTTTTGGTTTGCAGCTTCTGTGGTGGAAGCAGGTGCCTCTATGGACATGCAACTCTAAGCAGATTATACAGTATATCACAAAAGTGAGTACACCCCTCACATTTTGGTAAATATTTTATAATATCTTTTCATGTGACAACACTGAAGAAATGACACTTTGCTACAATGTAAAGTAGTGAGTGTAGAGCTTGTATAACAGTGTAAATTTGCTGTCCCCTCAAAATAACTCAACACACAGCCATTAATGTCTAAACCGCTGGCAACAAAAGTGAGAACACCCCTAAGTGAAATGTCCAAATTGGGCCCTATTAGCCATTTTCCCTCCTTGGTGTCATGTGACTCGTTAGTGTTACAAGGTCTCAGGTATGAATGGGGAGCAGGTGTGTTAAATTTGGTGTTATCGCTCTCACTCTCTCATACTGGTCACTGGAAGTTCGACATGGCACCTTATGGCAAAGAACTCTCTGAGGATCTGAAAAAAAAGGATTGTTGCTCTACATAAAGATGGCCTAGGCTATAAGAAGATTACCAAGACCCTGAAACTGAGCTGCAGCATGATGGGCAGGCCATACAGCAATTTAACAGGACAGGTTCCACTCAGAACAGGCCTCGCCATGGTCGACCAAAGAAGTTGAGTGCACGTGCTCAGCATCATATCCATATGAGTGCTGCCAGCATTTCTGCAGAGGTTGAAGGGGTGGGGGGTCAGACTGTCAGTGCTCAGACCATACGCCGCACACTGCATCAAATTGGTCTGCATGGCTGTCGTCCCAGTAGGAATCCTCTTCTAAAGATGATGCACAAGAAAGCCTGCAGTTTGCTGAAGACGAGCAAACTAAAGACATGGATTACTGGAACCATGTCCTATGGTCTGATCTGATGAGACTAAGATAAATTTATTTGGTTCAGATGGTGTCAAGTGTGTGTGGCGGCAACCAGGTGAGGAGTACAAAGACAAGTGTGTCTTGCCTACAGTCAAGCATGGTGGTGGGAGTGTCATGGTCTGGGGCTGCATAAGTGCTGCCAGCACTGGGGAGCTACAGTTCATTAAGGGGAACCATGAATGCCAACATGTACTGTGACAAACTGAAGCAGAGCATGATCCCC
This sequence comes from Aquarana catesbeiana, assembly GCF_042186555.1. Classification (NCBI taxonomy): domain Eukaryota; kingdom Metazoa; phylum Chordata; class Amphibia; order Anura; family Ranidae; genus Aquarana; species Aquarana catesbeiana. Next base: position 618,229,059 of record NC_133326.1, read on the forward strand.
TACCTTCGGAGACTGGGCTGCAGGGCAGTATTCCAACATGATAACGACCCCAAACACACCTCCAATATGACCACTGCCTTGCTAAAGAAGCTGAGGGTAAAGGTGATGGACTTGCCAAGCATGTCTCCAGACCTAAACCCTATTGAGCATCTGTGGGGCATTCTCAAACGGAAGGTGGAGGAGCGCAAGGTCTTTAACATCCACCAGCTCTGTGATGTCATTATGGAGGAGCTGAATAGGACTCTAGTGGCAACCTGTGAAGCTCTGGTGAACTCCATGCCCAAAACGGTTAAGGCAGTGCTGGAAAATAATGGTGGCCACACAAAATTTTAACACTTTGGGCCCAATTCGGACATTTCACTTAGGGGTGTACTCACTTTTGTTGCCAGCGGTTTAGACATTAATGGCTGTGTGTTGAGTTATTTTGAGGGGACAGCAAATTTACACTTATACAAGTTGTACACTCACTACTTACATTGTAGCAAAGTATAATTTCTTCAGTGTTGTCACATGAAAAGATATCATAAAATATTTACAAAAATGTTAGGGGTGTACTCACTTTTGTGAGATACTGTACATACCAATACACCATACTGCTGCTATAAATAAATAATATATATATCCACTGAAAAATATATATATCAAATAAAGTGCTTTCACAATGATCAATGTGAATCAGAATAAAGTGCATCCACAGAAATTTTTCATAGCCAGACAATAGGTGATAAATCAGTGCTCTAACATTAATAAGCAGTTTACAGTATATAAACTGTGTCCATTTACTGGTGCCAATATATTCAAAAGAGCTTGTGTTGCTAAAATAAAAGGCATGCAGGACTTTTAATCCCCAAAGTGCTGTGCTCCGAAGTGCCCCTACACAGATTTACACTCACCAGACAGTATTGACCCTCTAGAGATAGATGGGTCAAATAGTGCTTTTGGGGTCAAAATCCCTTGTCGCACACGGCCACACTGCCCAGGGTTCACCATCCAGGTGTCCACCTTGTACCATAAACCGCTTCAGTTTACAGGAAGCAATTCCACAGAGAAACCATCATTGCACAAGCAACTGTATTTATTAAAAACCACACAATGACATGTGTTTAGTTACACTTAAACTTATTATTGTGCCAATGTACCGGTACTGGATGTATTTAGTGCTGCACTGGATGCAAGGGAAGATAGTCACCATCGCCTCAGAATCCAGAAGTGGCGTGCGATTCACTGACAGGATCTGACGTTACTGGAAGTGACGTAATGACTAAAAGTACCTACTTCAATGCATTTCACCAGGATTAGACATCCTCAGAAAGACAAAACGTGTTGAGGTAGGTACTTTTGGTCATTATGTCACTTCTGATGACGTCAGATCCTGTCAGTGAAACGCACGCCACTAAAGGAGATAAGGGTTTACCCTGATGTAAAAGGGGGCTCTTTTAGGGGCCCTGGTACAAGGGGGACTCTGATTTCAGAGGGGAATCTGATGGGGACTCTGATAAAAGAGGAAACTATGACAAGGACCCTAATGTAAGGGGGGACTCAGATGGGGAACCTGATGTAAGGGGGAACTCTGATGAGGACCCTGATGTAATTGGGGCTCTGATGGAGACCCTGGTGTAAGGGGCTCTGATGGGGACCTTGATGTTGGGGATGGGACTCTGATCTGGACCCTGATGTAAGGAGGAATCTAATCTGGACTCTGATATAAGGAGGGTTCTGATCTGAACCCTGATGTAAGGGGGAACTCTGATCTGGACCATGATGTAAGGGTTGACTCTGATTTAAAGGGCTCTAATAGGGTCCCAGATACAAGGGGGACTCTGATGTCAGAGGGAGTCTGATGGGGATTCTGATATAAGGGGGAACTCTGAAGGGGACCCTGATGTAAGGGATGACTCGGAATGGGGCCCTGATGTAAGGGATGACTCGGAATGGGACCCTGATGTAAGGGATGACTCGGAATGGGGTCCTGATGTAAGGGATGACTCGGAATGGGACCCTGATGTAAGGGATGACTCGGAATGGGACCCTGATATAAGGGGGCACTCTGATAGGGAGCTTGTTGTGTTGTAAGGGGGGTGCTGATGGGGACTCTGATGTAAGGGGGGAC
>NC_133326.1:618231668-618461558 GCF_042186555.1 Aquarana catesbeiana
GTCTCCTGGTACATTCATTATTCCATGAATGTCACTCAATGAGCTTGTAGAAAGACACAATATTATTATGATAAAAGTTTATTACAGAGGAACATAATAACTTATCATAGTCTGGTGATATCACATATTTTTTTTACTAGTAAAATACTGGAGATAATAAAACGTCTGACATGCAAAAAGATCAAAGATTTAACTGTAACAATTTTTACAATATGTATTGTTGACATTCTGTGTTTATGTTCAGTGAACAGAACATTTTCAGAACCTTGAAATGCCTAGCATGGTAAAAGATCAAAGATGGAACTGCAACAATGTATACAGCAGGTGATGTTCTTCTGCATTTATGTTCAGCCAACAGAGCACTGTAGAGAGAGGTCAAACTACATGTAGGCTAGGTTCAGATCTTTGTGTGTCAGGAATGCGTGGAAAATCATGCACTTTCCTGATACATGGCGGTGCCTCCAATTGTTAATTGCACTTTCACACACGCCAAACTGTGGCACCATGTAGTTTGGTGCCGCATATTTTTGGAAAACAAACATGAACTTCTTTTAACGCGTTTCCACAGGCATAGGGCAGCCCATAGAAATGAATGTGCTGCTCTACGTGCGATTTGCTTTAATGTGCGAATAATATGCGGAAACAGCCCACACTCTGTTGCACCTGTAGGTGTGAACCCAACGTTACATGAAAAGTATATCTTTGTGGCAGTGGGGGGGTCAAGGGAGGACTGAGAATGTTTGTCTTGAAGAACAAGCATAAGTAATGCTACAACTTAACCCCTTCACACCTATAAGAATAAAACAAATCTCAATACCTAAGCACAATTTTGCAACTTTGACATGTGTTAGTAAAACTGTACATATCGTCACAACTACATAGTGTATCCAGGTGGATTATAGCTTGTTTTTTTCAGGACAATTTGGGCTTTCTTTTGGTGGTAAATGGTAATGGATATCTCCTGATTTTTTAAAATTATTATTAACCACTTCAATACCCGCATATTGTCATATGACGTCCGCAGGTGGGATCTCCCAACCTGGGCGGGCGTCATATGACGTCCTCGGCTTCCCTGCGGTATAGGGAGCACGTGCATGTCGCTCGGGGGCCGATGCATGTGCCCAGCAGCTGCAATGCTGGTGACGGAGCAGGAACGTGGATCTGTGTGTGTAAACACACAGATCCACATGCTGTCTGGGGAGAGGAGACAGATCGTGTGTTCCTAGTTTATAGGAACACCGATCGGTCTCCTCCCCTAGTTAGTCCAGTCCTCCCACAGTTAGAATCACTAGCTAGGTAGCACATTTAACCCCTTGATCGCCCCCTAGTGTTAACTCCTTCCCTGCCAGTGACATTTACACAGTAATCAGTGCATTTTTATAGCACTGACCGCTGTATAAATGTCAATGGTCCCAAAATAGTGTCAAAAGTGTCCGATCTGTACGCTGCAATGTCACGGTCAGGGCCGGACTTATCATTGGGCTTGAGTGGGCTCAAGCCTATGGGCCCCGCCTAATAGGGGGCCCCGCAGGCAGGGCCGGATACACTGCAAACTCTTGCCCGCTAGCCAACCCGTTTCGCCAGCACCGCTGCTTATTATTTAACGGGGACCGATCAGGCTTGTGTACTCTCAATTCCTGGTAGCGGTGGAACGCAAGATAGGGCCTCCCATGTCTTGCATAATTTCCGGCTGATTACATCACGTCCTATTGTGCGTTCCACCGCTACCAGGAAGTGAGAGTACACAAGTCTGATCGGTCCCCGTGAAAATAAGCAGTGGTGCCGACAAAACAGGCTGGCTAGCAGGCGGGAGTTTGCCGCCCTCCCCCCTCCCCCGAATGTTAGAAATCATGGGGCCCCTGTACATCCTACCTGACGGGGCCCCCTTTGACCCGGTGGCAGGCGACATGACACGTGTCACCCTACATCAACTGGCAAGTGACACCCTGCATCCCCTGGCAAGTGACACCCTGCATCGCTGACAAGTAACACCCTGCATCCGCTGACAAGTTACACCCTGCATCCGCTGACAAGTGACACCCTGCATCCGCTGACAAGTGACGTGGCAAGTGACACCCTGCATCCGCTGGCAAGTGACACCCTGCATCCACTGGCAAGTGACACCCTGCATCCGCTGGCAAGTGACTCCCTGCATCCCCTGGTAAGTGACACCCTGCATCCGCTGACAAGTTACACCCTGCATCCGCTGACAAGTGACACCCTGCATCCGCTGAAAAGTGACGTGGCAAGTGACACCCTGCATCCGCTGGCAAGTGACACCCTGCATCCGCTGACAAGTGACGTGGCAAGTGACACCCTGCATCCACTGGCAAGTGACACCCTGCATCTGCTGACAAGTGACACCATGCATCCGCTGACAAGTGACATGGCAAGTGACACCCTGCATCCACTGACAAGTGACACCCTGCATCCGCTGGCAAGTGCAACCCTGCATCTGCTGACAAGTGACACCCTGCATCTGCTGACAGGTGACACCCTGCATCCGCTGACAAGTGACACCCTGCATCCGCTGGCAAGTGACGTGGCAAGTGACACCCTGCATCCGCTGACAAGTGACGTGGCAAGTGATACCCTGCATCCGCTGGCAAGTGACGTGGCAAGTGACACCCTGCATCTGCTGACAAGTGACGTGGCAAGTGACAATCCACATCTGAAGGCAGGTGACGTTGGCAAGTGACACACTCAGGCTCCGACTGATTCTGCTTATGGTGAGTTGAACTATTTTATTTTATATAACAATGTAATAATAGAAATATTGCACTTCAATCATTTTTTTTGCGATACAGCACTGCGTCGATTTAACTGACAATTGCGCAGTTGTGTGATGCTGTACCCAAACACTCGGCTACTCTCGACTCTGCTCGGGACTGCGAGAGGACCCGAGAGCCGCCGAGAGGACTCTGTATCTCGGCGGCGCCATTTTTAAACTTCAAGACTGCAATGACAAGGCTGCAAATGACACTGGGGCAAGGCTGCAAATGACAAGGCTACACTGACAAGGCTGCAATGACACTGGACAAGGCTACAGATGGATGGACAAGGCTGCAGATGGACGCTGTGCAAGGCTGCATTGATGGGCATTTAAATGTAAGTTTTTTCCTTAAACTTCCCTCCTAAAAGTTTTTTTCCTTCAAATTCCCTCCTAAACTTGGGGTGTGTGTTATACGCCGGCGCGTGTTATACGCCGATAAATACGGTAATGTGTAGAAGGTAGGGCCCGAAAGCGACTCAAGCCCAGGGGCCCCCACCACCCTAAGTCCTGCCCTGGTCACGGTCACGATAAAAATCGCAGATCGCCGCCATTATTAGTAAAAAAATAATAATAATACTAAAAATACAGTAAATCTATCCCCTATTTTGTAGACGCTATAACTTTTGCGCAAACCAATCAATATACGCTTACTGCAATTTTTTTTTTGTACCAAAAATATGTAGAAGAATACATATCGGCCTAAACTGAGGAAAAATATTGTTTTTTGTTTTTTTTAAAAAAAATTGGGATATTTATTATAGCAAAAAGTAAAAAAAATTGTGTTTTTTTTCAAAATTGTCGCTCTTTTTTGTTTATAGCGCAAAAAATAAAAACCATAGAGGTGATCAAATACCACCAAAAGAAAGCTCTATTTGTTGGGAAAACAATGATAAAAATTTGCAAAGACTAGTGCGCAAAGACCACAACCTCCTAAATAAAATATGTAAGCCTGAATAGAATAATGAATATTGTGGTACCAGATAGAAAAGCAGCCAACATAAATAGGTGCACCCAACACCCCAGAACCTAAATGCTAAAACAAATGATATGTGGCGCTGCTCTATCCTTCCGTACTGGACTGCAGGGAAACAAGATTGGCATTAATAGATCAATCAACATCCAAGTAAACCTCCTAATTGCAGGTACTAAATATATGACTGAAAGGTCTTAGCCACTGAGCCAATATTCCAGGTCCTAAATATATGACTAAAAAGGTCTTAGCCACTGAACCAATATTCCTAATGGATAGCCTGCATGTCAAATCAAAAAATAAAAAATTGGTATACACAACTAGTGCAATTCCTAGTGCAATAAACCAACCTCCACACTAAACTCAATGATCAAAATCCTAATAGGTATCCTGCATAGCAAAATAAGTAAATAAATAGTAGCATAAATAGCTAAATAAAGTGACTTGTGCACAAGTGCAACAAGTGCAATGATAAAAATTTAATTTGGGTACAGTGTTGCATGACCTCGCAATTGTCATTCAAAATGTTACAGCGCTGAAAGCTGAAAATTGGCCTGGGCAGGAAGGGGGTGAAAATGCCCTGTATTGAAGTGGTTAAAGGAAAACTGGCCCAAAAATAGTAAAAAAAAAAACCATTTGTTTAAAATGTAGCTGTAAATTTCTTGCTATTATCATAATCTACCACCAAAGAACAACCCAGAATAAATTCTCCTGCTCCTGACGATTTCATTGCTATCACATATGTGTATTAGCTATTGCGTGTACCCGTAGTACAGCCCAGAAGGAATTGTGCGCATTTTGCTTTTTTTTTTATGCTGGCTAAAACACACTGAAACTAACTAACTAACTAACTAACTAACTAACTAACTAACTAACTAACTAACTGACACTGATATCAATTTAAATTAATTTTTATGTTAAATCCTAACAAAAATATGCTGACCGTGAGCTTTGACCCCAACCTTGACCTTTTACCTTGACCTTGACCCTAACACTAACCCTAGCAACCTTGATCTTATTTTTATTTTTTATTTTTTTTAATTTATTTTTTATTCTTTATATTTTATTCGTTTTTTTTTTTTGTTTGTTTACAATTCCCCACCTGAAAGAAGAGGAAGATACAATTTATCTTTCTCTTCGTTCAGAATAGGAAGGAAAAACTCAGGGGCGGGCTCACAGTGACTGATCACTGTGATAACCAATCAGAGGCTATCACAGCGATCAGGTGACCCAGAACCGGCAGTCCCGGGTCCTGATCATTAGTACAAGACCCTGGGCTCTGTGCAGGGTGCACGCTGTGTGGCGTGCTCCCAGCACAAAGGCATACATATGGCCCCACAGAAAAAAAGCGCACTTCCGTGAGGACACGTGTATGTGTGTGATCGGTGCAAAAGAGGTTAAAGTATATTTTCACTTTTGCAGTCAAAAGAAAACCCCTCAGTATGAGACCGGAGGAGGTTCTGCTGAAGAACGCCTAGAAGCTGTGGGTGACCGAGACCTCCAACCCGTACTTTGTGCTGCAGAGGAGACAGGGCTATGAGGAGGATGGAGGGGGGCTCACAGGTCTTCTTGTGGGAATTCTTAATGTAGTTTTAGATTCCACTGCTAAAGTAGCGCCATTCAGGATTCTTCACCAAACCCCTGACTCTCAGGTCTACTGGTCCATTGCTTGTGGACACAAACTCTGGAGCCCCTATACTGGTGGACCTTGATGGTGATTTGGACTTAGAATCTGAGTGGCTGTAATTCATTCTACCATAACGCTGACTTATCTTGAGATTCTGGTGAGTTTGACCCCCTGGGGGAGTGTGATACACAAGGTGGAATCTGCTCACGTTTTATGGTGAAAGGTGCACCTTCTGACCACTTACAATCTACAATCAAAAAAAAAAAAACTTTCTATGAACTGTCTGCTTTACCATCTATTGCTCATAGACTTATACGTGTGGAGAAAACCACACGTTGTGATATTGCGTTCTTATCACGTTTAATTTTTAGAGCTGTTTTGGTATTTTAATAATTTAGCGTTTAAACTGCTTATTTTTATACTACTGTTTGGCATATTTGTTATGTGTTCCCATGTACACAGCCTACCTAAAAAATAATAATAAATATATTCCTTAGCTTTTAGAATAGGGTGACCAGACATCCCCGGGTTCTGGGGACAGTCCCCGGATTCAGGACACTGTCCCCGGACCAAGTCTGTCCCCAGTTTTGTCCCCAGATTGGGTTTGAACAGGGGCTGGGGCAATTTCAAAGACAGCCCGTGCAGAATAAAAAGAAAAAATCTGAATTGCACCCCCCCTCCTCTGCCTCTCCTACTAACTTATGGGGGTTTATTTTTTTGCATTATCTGTGCCCCTTTCTGATGATCATGTGCTGGTCGGAGCGGAGGGACTATTTCTTCAGTTTCAGGTGCATGCCCATTCAGCTCCACTCGCATGTTCTTCTGCCTTGGCTCAAGTCCTGGCCAGCCACCTGCCTGCTTATCTCCTTGGCTACCCTGGTGGAGTGATCTTCCTCTGCTCCCCACACAGTAGTAGCCAGGGCCCGAAGAGTAAAGCCCCATACACACTATCAGATTTTCTGCTGATTTTTGTCTTCAGATTTACCAAAAAACATGTAGTGCAAGGGCCTGCCTGATTGCATGCAAATTGAAACTCCTAAGGTTTGACCTCATATTATATGGTTTCGGTAAATCTGAAGGAAAAAATCAACAGAAAATCTGATAGTGTGTATGGGGCTTTAGACATGACAGGCTGTGGGGCAGGCGGCGGCGGAGACGGGCAAAGAGTCGTCGATTGCTGCCATTACTAGTAAAAAAAAAAAAATATGTCCCCGAATTTCATTTTAAAAATCTGGTCACCTTATTTTAGAAGGTGTTGTGGCTGATTCTAAAAATGTCTGTAGGGTCTCACAGTGTCTTTGTCCCCACACAGACTAAGCTATCCTTTAATAAAATACAATGCAGGAGGGTGGTTTCTACGTTTTTACCCCTTTGTTAGGACAGCTGCTTAAAAAAAATTAAGAACTGTGAACACAGAACAGACAGGGATAATTACGTTAAACATTACTTCACAGTCCCCTTCTAAACGTTACAAAGTAGGGAGAGAATGGAAGGATTTTTAAGCAAGTAAAAAGCATTTTTTTTAAATATATTTTTGTTTTGCTATGTTAAAGTGTAACTAAAGGCAAAACTTTTTTTTAGTTTTGGATATAGTGGAGATGTATTAAAACCCTTGTCAGTTGTTATATCTGTGCCCCCACTAGAGAGATTCCCCTTCTCTATTTCTCCTGTTTACTATTATCATTGAAAGTGAAAGTAAAAGAAAATCCCAAATTTTGGGTTGATATCGGAACACTAATAGAGGGGAAGTCTTTCAGTGGGGACACTAGTTCTGGTGACAGTGACACCCCAGGATTGCCTCACTTTGGAGGGATTTCCTCTCACTCCCTGTTTTGGCTATGGGACAGGAGGTGAAGGGAAATCTCCCCAATGGAAAACAGATGGCAAAAAAAAAAAAGCTGACAGGGGTTATAACCCTACCTCACTCTATCCACTTATCTACTTTAATGGGAACATGTAACAAATATAAAATGGAAAATTTATTATTAATACTTACCATAATTTTCCTTTTCTGATGGACTCCATGGCAGACTACGTGTGGGTTAACCCCGACTCCTCTCCAATGCTAAAGGACCCCACTTCCATAAATTTGAGCTCACCACTAGAGACTGCGTTCCGTAACTGCCAACTCTTTGACCGATGGGTGGGAACCCCGTCTGCCATGGAGTCCATCAGGAAAGGAAAATTACGGTAAGTATTGATAATATATTTTCCGTTTTCCTGACAGACTCCATGGCAGACTACGTGGTCCACACGGGTGGTTATGCTGATCTAAATAAATTTTAATTTAGCCCAATAACTGACAGCACTCTTAAACCAAAGCTCACAGAAGATAGAGACGCAGGCTCTATGCGATAATGTGACATAAAGGTATTAATGGAGGCCCAAGAGGCCGCTTTACAGATGACGTCTGGAGCCACATGCCGGGCTGCTGCCCATGAAGCCGCCATACCCCTGGTGGAATGTGCCATCACCGCCTCTGGAGGAGCCAAGCCCTTAGCTCTATAAGCTTGCTGGATGGACTGTACGATCCAGGCCGCAAATTGTTCTGGATGAAGCTCGCTTCCCTCTGTTACTGCCAGAGTGCAAGATAAACAGGTAGACAGAGCGTCTAAAGGAGGAAGTAACTTGCAGGTATTCCTTCAGCATTTTGCCCACATCCAGAGGATGAGCTTCAGAGGACCCCGGGGTCCTGAATGTAGGTAGGACAATTTCTTGGTTCTCATGGAACACTGAAGCAACTTTTGGGTTTGAGCCGAGCATAGGGATAAGGACCACCCGGTCTGGAAAGAAAGTCAGGAAAGGTTCATCATGAGCCAAGGACCCAATCTCCGAAACCCTTTTGACCGAAGTGATGGCAACTAGGAAGGCAGCTTTGCAGAAAAAAAATCTTTGATAGAAAGCTGAGCAGATCCTGCGGTACTGAGACCAGTCAGCGAGTCAAGAACAAGAGGAAGATCCCATTTGGGGAATCTTGGTCTTCTTTGGGGTCTGAGTCTTGTCACCCCACAGAAGAACTGCAGGATTAAAGGGTGAACCACTCATGATGTTCCGGAGAAGGCTGACAGAGCTGAGACTTGAACTCTGAAAGAGCTGATGGATAGAGACAGATCTAGGCCAGATTGGAGGAAGCCAAGGGTATCCTGGACCTGGACTCCTGGATCCCTGAACGATCTGCCCATAGAGGATGAGGATTCAACAAACTTGGCCCATATCCTCTCAGACTTTATTCATGCTCGCTTTTCTCAAGCTCATTAGGGTGGAAATCACTCTTAAAGCGCACCCGAAAGATTCCAGCCTTTTCCTCTCAAGAACCAGACCATCAGTCTTAGTGACGCCAGACACGGGTGCAGGACTGCCCCCTGAGAAAGAAGGTCCGGCCTGGGAGGAAGAAGCACCGGGTCCCGGTTGTTAAGCTGGGTCAGGAGGGGAAACCATGGCCTGTTTGGGCCGGTAAGGTGCAATCACTACCACCTCGACTTCTTCAATTTGAAGTCTCTGTAAGAACCTGAGGATGATCGAAAGCGGGGGAAAGGCGTATGCCCTGTTGAAGCTCCATTGATCTGTCAATGCGTCTACTCCGAAGGCCTGGCTGCAACAGCCCCGAATGTAATACTTCTTGATTTTAAAGTTGCAGGGGTATGCAAATAGGTCTACTTCGAGATTGACTCCCAAGGACAGGATACATTCGAATGTCTGCACATGAAGAGACCACTCGTTGTTGTCTAATGCCCCATACACACGATAGGATTTTCCAACGGAAAATGTTCGATGGGAGCTTGTTGTCGGAAATTCTGACCATGTGTAGGCTCCATCAGACATTTTCCATCGGAATTTCCGACACACAAAATTTGAGATCTGGATCTCAAATTTTCCGACAACAAAATCCGTTCTCGTAAATTCCGATTGTGTGTAAACAATTCCACGCATGCTCCGCAAGCAGAAGAGCTGCACTGGCTATTGAACTTAATTTTTCTCGGCTCATCGTGTGTGTTGTATGTCACCGTGTTCTTACGTTCGGAATTTACAACAAGATTTGTTGTGACTGTGTGTATGCAAGACAAGTTTGAGCCAACATCTTTCGGAAAAAAAAACATGGATTTTGTTGTCAGAAAATCCTATTGTGTGTACAGGGCATTACTGTGTGCAAGACTGGAAGTCCGCTTGGACATTCTGGACTTTGGGGACAAAGACCACTGAAATATTGGAGCTCCAATTGCCCCCTTGCCTCTTCACATAAGAGACTGCTGTGGTGTTGTCCATTTTCAGTAAAACTGACTCCCCTTTCAGGAGATGAGTGAAAAATTGAAGGGCACACCAGTCTGCACGTAGGTCCAGAACGTTTGAGCCCGGTTTGTGAAGACGTGCATCCCACTTGCCTTGAGCAAGTTCTGACCTGCAAAGGGCTCCCCAACGAGCACCGCTGGCATCGGTCATGACTGTGACCCATGAGAAGGGGGCAATAGAGTGGCAGGTGAGCAGAATTCTGCCTTGAAGCCACCAGAAGAGGTTGTTCCTCATCATTAAGGTTATGTAAATGGACTGACTGCCGTCCCCTGAGCTCCACTGACGAAGAAACCCTGTCTGGAAAGGGTGTAACCTCCACAGGGATCATTTGACCATGGGGGTAGTAGAGACCATCGTGTTGATAATTTTTTTAGGCACTATGAGGCCTTTAGGCCTGAGGAGCTCAGAGCCTGTGAGATTCTCCCTTGGATGACTGGGATCTTCTCCACTGGGGGAGAGATGGTGCTTTCCACCAGGTCGAACTTGGCCTCTAGGTATACCAGGCACTGAACTGATTCCCGATGGCTTTTCTCTAAGTTTAGGAGCCAACCAAGCAGTGTGGGGATAACCTGCTCTCTGTGGATCAATAGCTGCTTCTTGTCTTGAGACAGTAGCAGGAGGTCGTCGAGATAGTGGTACAAGCGTATTGCTTGATGAGGACCACTACGGCCAGAAGAACTTTTGAAAAGACTCTGGGTGAGGTTGTCAACCCAAAAGGAAGGCAACTGAACTGTAGATGTTCTATGAAAAATGTGTAAGTTTTGGCATAAATGACACCGCTCAAATCTGCAGACAGAATTCACACCCTAGGCTGATCAAATAATATGTATATATTGAAGAATTTACGCTTAGGTATGGGCTAGGCTGTAGCCCATACCTAAGCGCAGATTCTTCAATATATACATATTCTTAGATCACCCTAGGGTGTGAATTATGTCTGCAGCTATGAGCAGGTCAAATTTATCCCCAACTTACACATTTTTCAGATTATTGGTGCTTCACATTGGGGCATCCCAGGGGAGGCGATAGCCTAGCCCATACATAAGCGCGGATTCTTCAGTATATACATATGTAGATGTTCTTTCCCGACCCTGAACCGGAGGTATATGAGAAATTCTTCTGCCACAGGCACATGGAAAAAGGCATCTTTTAAGTTAAGATTGAGATTACCCAATTGCCTGGCTGCACAGCTGTTGGATGGTAGATAAAGTCTCCATTTTGAATCTTTCGTATTTTATAAACTTGTTTAGGTAAGTTAGGTCTATCACGGGGCGCCATGAACCCGTTTTTCTTCTGCACCAGAAAGAGATCGGAGTATACCCCCTGAAACTCTTCGCCTTTCGGGACAGGCACCCGCGGCTCCTTGTACTATCAGTGAATCCACGTAGGACCCTAACACCTGCTTCTTTCTTTCTGACCATGAAAGCAGGGTGGAGATAAATCTGAGGGGAAAGAGTACTGGTGAAGGACCATGTGTGGCTCATGGAGACCATCTTGAAGGTCCAGTAGTCCAAGACCGAGGCCACCCATACGTGCCGGAAGAGAAGCAGACATGCTTCCACCCGATCTGCCTGGGCAGGCCCAATCTCAAAATATCTTAGCGGGCTCTTGTCCACTGGATGCCTGGCTTTTAGCAGACTTTTGGAAGGATGTCTGACCTCTGATCCAATTCCTTCTCAAATCTCGGCCGGGCCTGTAAGGGCGTGCTCCCCTTGAGTACTGCATCTTCTGCGCTGAGGCTTCTTTTGACCAAACAGATGCCTATCCTGGGGCAGGAAACCTGATTTCCCACCCGTGGCTTGGGCTATGGCGCTATCCAGCCTGTTACAAAACAATGAGGGCCCTTCAAAGGGGATCCTACACCGGGCCTGCTTAGATGCTGGATCAGCGAGCCAAGGGTGCAACCATAGGGCCCGCTTAGCCGTGACCAAGGATAGCATAGTCCGGGACAAGAGGCGGATCAGATCGATAGAAGCTTCCCCCAGGAAGGCCAATGCCAGTTTCAATTCCTGGACTGCTGAGCCCCTGGCCAGATCTTCTGAAACTCCCTTGAGCACGGAGTCTACATTTTTTGTCCAGGCTTCCATAGCTTTGAATGTAGCTGCGAGGGTCAAGGTGGGTTTGCAAGCCATACCAGCTAGCCCGTAAATTCTCTTGAGGTCTTGGTCTATTCTTCTCTCAAGCCCGTCCTTGGAGGATACAGTGTCCTCTAAAGGAAGAGTGAAGTGTTTGGCCAGTCACATCAATGCTGCATCTACAAGAGGTGCATTTTCCAGATATTTCACTTCCTCTTCCTTGAAGGGATACAATCTGGATGTTTTGCTTGACATAGAAGTCTTCTTGTCTATCTTACTCCACTCCTCGTCAATGATATCCTTCAATTCAGAAAGGAGCGGGAAGATGGAACGTTCCTTCCCCAGGTGCTTAAAGAATTTTCTTTGCTTAGCCAGATTAGTGGAAGGATCTTCCCACTTAAGGGCCTCTTTGCCCGCCTTAATTAGGGGGGATACAAGGGTGAAGCTGAAGCCACCAACAAAATCATCTCCCTCCAATTCACTATCTGAAGAGCCGGGGGAGGCATTATAAAGCTGGAATGGGCCTGGATCCCCATGGGCATCGTCAGCCAGGGAGCCAGATAGAGTGGTGGACTGGCTCTGCATGCGGGTTGTATCCCACTCCTTTAGGGATTGCTGCACCACCCGCTCAACAAGAGACTCCATTTGTTGGTTTTCCGTCTCTTTTTCCCCGCCCGCCTGGGCAAAACATGAATCACACAGTGACTTGCCCTCCGGGACTCGTGTCTCACATCCCCAGCAGGCTCTGTTATCAGAGCGGCAGTCATGGCAGTGGGTGCAGTGTCTGGAGGAGGAATGGGAACATCTCCTCTGTCTGGAGGAGGAATGGGAACATCTCCTCTGTCTGGAGGAGGAATGGGAACATCTCCTCTGCTGGTGGGTCCTAGATGGAGAATCACGTCTGGACCTGGAAGAGGAAGGTGGACGTTGCAGCCTGGCAAGGTCCCTGTTGTTTTGGACAGTAAACTGACGGTCTGATCTGGAAGGACTAAAAGAGAAGCAAAAAAAACATGACTTTAGGACAGTGGTCATCAACCCTGTCCTCAGGGCCCACTAACAGGCCAGGTTTGCAAGATAACTGAAATACATCATGTAGAAACAGGGGAACACTTGAGAAAAGAAGGGATTGCTGCACACCCCGAGTAATAGCGAAAAAAGGGAATTGTCCCCCAAAAGGGGTTTTCTAGGCAGCAGGAAATGTGGGAATAATAACACCAGATTAAAATACGTAAACTTTATTGAAACATGATTTCAAAAAATGGCAATAGAGTTAAAATATGAGCTGTGGTACAGGAGATATTGAAAACGCAAAAGTGCATGGGAAAACTGTACACAGTGATACAAATATTCATGCGCTTGGATGAAATCTGACGCGTTTCGACCCTATCGGGTCTTCTTCAGAGGATATGTGTGCGCTGTAGAAGAAATTGAATGCATAAAAAATACATCAATATACTTACACATAGATATATGTAATAGATATAAGGGTAAAAAACGCTTTATGACATAGTTACCAATCACATGTGTATAGCCGTTTCTCCTGAACCTGAAGTTCTCTAAGACTCCCACCACCCGGCTCCGGCCGGGGTCCCCCCGGCCAGCCAACACCCTAGCAGGGAAAGCTGAGCACAACTGTGTGACTTGTGGTGAGTTACAATTGTGAAATTCCCTAGGGTCGGCGAGGGGCGTGTGGGCAAGCAAGCAGCACCTGCAATCTGAACATCGTGCAACAGCACTGTTAGTGCTTGAAAAAAGATACAAATAAAAATGAAATTAAAAATATGTGCATAACTAAGTGATGAGTAAGGGGGTTAATAATTGTAATTTTAATTTGATTTATGCTATTGCATCTAATTATTGCAACCAGCGCCATAAAAGCAGGGCTTTTTTTCAGGGGGAACTTGGTGGAACTCAGTTCCACCACCTCTGGCTCAGACCCTTTGGTGCCTGCTCACCACAGTCACTTGTAAACACAGAAGTCTGGTTTCTGTGTTTACAAGTGACAGCTCTGCACTCTGTATGTAATGCAATCCTGGTATTTAACCACTTAAGGACTAGCCTCGTTTTGGATTTTAGGTGTTTACATGTTTAAAACAGGTTTTTCTGCTAGAAAATTACTTAGAACCCCCAAACATTATATATGGTTTTTCTTCTAACACCCTAGAGAATACAATGGCGGTCATTGCAATACTTTTTTTTGCACCGTATTTGCGCAGCGGTCTTATAAGCGCACTTTTTTTGGAAAAAATTCACTTTTTTGAATAAAAAAATAAAACAACAGTAAAGTTATCCCAATTTTTTTTTATAATGTGAAATATAATGTTACGCCAAGTAAATTGATACCCAACATGTCATGCTTGAAAATTGCGCCCGCTCGTGGAATGGCGTCAAACTTTTACCCTCAAAAATCTCCATAGGCGACGTTTAAAAAATTCTACAGGTTGCACATTTTGCGCTACAGAGGAGTTCTAGGGCTAGAATTATTGCTCTCGATCTACCGGTCGCTGTGATACCTCACATGTGTGGTTTGACCACTGTTTTCATATGCGGGCGCTACTCGCGTATGCGTTCGCTTCTGCGCGCGAGCTCGTCGGGACAGGGGGGTTTTAAAAAAAAAATTTTTATTTTTATTATTTATTTTAAAATATTTTATTTATTTTTACACTGTTTAAAAAAAAAAAAATTGTGTCACTTTTATTCCTATTACAAGGAATGTAAACATCCCTTGTAATAGAAAAAAGCATGGCAGGACCTCTTAAATATGAGATCTGGGGTCAAAAAGACCTCAGATCTCATATTTACACTAAAATGCAATAAAAAAAAAAAAAAAAAAGTCATTTAGAAAAATGACATTTGAAAAAATATGCCTTTAAGAGGCGTGGACGGAAGTGACGTTTTGACGTCGCTTCCGCCCAGCAGTGTCATGGAGACGAGTGAGCGCCATCTTGGCCTCACTCGTCTCCAGACACACCACGCAGAAGGACGCGATCGCCTCCGCCGCTACCGACGGCTCCGGTAAGCGGCGGAGGGCACCGAATCGCAGCGGGAGGGGGGGGCCCTCTCCCACCACCGATAAAAGTGATCTCGCGGCGAATCCGCCGCAGGGACCACTTTTATCTGAAAGCCGGCCGCCGCACGAAAACGGGGATACCGGGGTTATGGCAGCTAGCTGCTGCCATAACAACGATATCCCCGTTCAAACTTAGGACGTATATAGTCGTGCGGCGGCCGGGAAGTGGTTAATGCCCCTGTTAGACCCTCCTACTGTTTTCGTGAAATTTGACTGAACACACCCACTATTTGATGTGATTTGGAGGGTGTGTGTAGGGGGAGGGGTTTCGTGGGGCCATGGTTAAGTTCCAGCACCTATTGTTTGAGAAAAAAATCCCTGCATAAAAGTATGTACTTAGTAATGATAATAAATATAATAATACTAATAAAAGTAATAACTGGGGATGATCAGGTTAACATGTATCCGAAAAATATGTGTGTGTCAACAGACATGATGATAAGACTTGTTAGATGAATAGGATAAATAGAGGAAGAAAAAAGAGGATAGTGAAGAAAAATAGAAAAAGAAAAGGAGGAGAAAAAGAAGGAAAAGAAAAGAAAAGAAAATACCCCGACAAGTGAGAGAAAATGGGAAAGGAGGGGGGAAAAAAAGGGGGGGGGGTGAGGGAATGAGGGGATGGAAGAGAAGGGGGGAGGGAAGAAAAAAGGGAGGAAAAAGAGAGAAAAAGAAAGAGAAAGAAGGAAAGGAAAAAAAAGGAAAAAGCTAACCAGAAAACAAGAAGAAAAAAAAAGTAGTGAAGTGACAGTGAGTGCAAGACAAACTAGTAAAGTTAAAAGTGAAAACCATGCATGAGAGGAGGTACAAAGGTGATGGAAGAAGGCATGGAGTGAAACAAACAAAGCTGAAAAAGTTGTGAAAGAAAAATATATGTGTGGAATGTGTGGGAGGGGGGAGGGGTATGAGTGATCAGTGAGTGCGTGAGTGAGGCTAGGGGCAAAGTGAAGAGAGACAAATTCAGAGGACAATACAACATAGTCAATAGGTGAAAAATGGGGTACAAGAAAAGTGTGTGCATGTGATAAGGAAAAGGAGTGAGAAAAAAATTATTGTAATTAATTATTACCTTGTAAATGCAAGGGGTATAGGCGGTGTACTAGCAAAGAAAGAACAATGGTGGAATTGCACAAAGATGGATGTTAGGAGCAGGAAACTGCCAGATCTAAAATGTCCAAAAAAATTTTTGGGAAAATTTTAAACACCATCAAGCATTAAAAGGATAGGGACCTATGGTGCATAATGTGCAGGTCCAGACCTTAAAAGTGTAAAAGTGTAGCATAATGTTACCTGTCCCAGGGCTACTCATGGATCGGTGGACCTCCTGTTGGAGCAATGGGGATTAAATGAAAAATCCCCCAAATTGTTACCAACATTAAATATAGGAAGCTGGATGCTGGTTGGTTGCCACAATGAGTTGCAGGTGCATGCCAGCCACCCGAACCTCGCTCACCTGAGCAGGGACAGTGCCGACAATGTCGGCACTCCACATGTAGCTTACCCGGTGTTTGGGAAGACAGGCCGTCCCGGCAACGCCGTCACTTCCACCGCAACTGCTTGGCGTTGTGACGCCACGAGCATGGTCACGGCGCCCAGAGAGATCCGGAACGCTGCTGGCAGGGGAAACCACGTCCAAGATGGTCCAGCCATCTAGTGGACGTGTAAGGGAAGCGCAGGGCCCTGGGCTTGCCTCCCCCTGCCAGGAAGAAATACAGTGGCAAGCCAAATTCCCCAAGGAGGTGGCGAACCTGGGAACCCAGACCGGAACCTGGGTGGGGGAAGAGAGAAACCACAGGACAAAATTACATATATAAAAAGGTGCCTGTAATACAATATAAGAAACCACAGCGCGAATTGCCAACCAGGACGCCTTCTCAGCTACATTTGTGGTAGAGCGGGCCCATCGCATGCCAGCACGCTGCCCACCTGAGGGTGCACCGCCGCGCACATTCATAGCGAAGCTACGTAACTTCAGGGACAGGGATGCTGTCCTGCGCCTTGCTAGAGTTAAAGGCAATATTCCCTTTCAATCGGGATACATATCAGCGTTCCCAGACTTCTCTGCAGAGGTCCAAAAACAACGTGCACGTTTCTCGGAAGTCAAACGCCGCCTAAGAGCTTACCACATAAAATATGCAATGTTGTTCCCAGCCCGCCTTCACATAGTTGGAGAGGACCGGGTACATTTCTTTGAGGATCCGGCGCTGGCCTCGGCATGGGTGGACCAACGGGATGCAGAGAAGAATCGTCCTGCCTGAAGGAGACCCCTGTATGCTAAATAACGTGAGTGACATTTATTATCCCTAAATATACCATTTCATTCGGCCGACATAATGAACACTTATTGTTGTCTACGCTCTGACCCTATAACGCATAAATGTTGCTGCTCAGGAGTTGTAGCAGAAATCTTTCAAGACCTCCACTCCTGGAGCTAGATGATCCATAATAATCACTCCAATACGAACTGAGCAATGTTCTCCTGAACCTACTATTCAAAACATGCCACGTGAGCTCCAACATATGGATCGAACAAACTAACTAACGGCAGTCCCCATGACAAGCACATCCGACTGGAGGATATGCATACCTGAGAGCGGTGCATCACCCTCCCTTCCCCTTCCCTTATTGAATTCTACCATGATTATGATGTCCAGGGGAGCAAAGAGGGAGGAACACTCTTCTATAGATATAGCATGATATTGGTTCTCAATATTTTCAGTAATCATCTATCATCACTAGATACCACGGCGGGGCGAATGATCAGGTTTATGTGGTTTTCTAACAATGGTAAGCTGCAGAGACCGTACATACTTCACTGCTGGACTCATAACCAGAGATTGTTCGCCCCCAACGGGAGATTTTTAAGCCGAGGCCGGTGCTGCCCCATAGGCTTCTGCCGGCGACGACATGATTAATGTGCACTACTTATCTTGATTTGTATGTTATGTCAATGTGTTGTAGTAGCGCAAGTTTTGGGATTTATGCCCCAGCCAAGTTTGGGAGGCCGAGGGCAGGGTGGGGGGGAGGAGAAACTTTCAGTTTAAAGGGGTTGTAAAGGTATAAATTTTTTCACCTTAATGCATTCTATGCATTAAGGTGAAAAAACTTTTGATAATACCGCCGCCCCCAGCCCCCCCGTTTTACTTACCTGACACCTCAAAAACTCGCCTGCTCGTTCCCGACCTCCATTCAGCCGATCAGCCTGGTCGCTGATTGGCTATAGTGGATGGATTAAAAGCAGCGCAGCCATTGGCGGGGCCGAGTGATACAGCGAGCGGCTATAGCCGCCGGCTGTATCACGGGAGCGCGCCCGCAATAACGAACCACCATGCGAGGGAGCTCGCATTAAGGTGGTTAGTTATTGCGGGGAGGAGCTGAGACAGCCGCCGAGGGACCCCAGAAAAGCAGGTTCGGGGCCACTCTGTGCAGAACGAGCTGCACAGTGAAGGTAAGTATAACATGTTTGTTATTTTTAAAGTAAAAAAAAATTACCTTTACAACCCCTTTAAGTTAAAGAACATGATATGATAATGCTCTCTCCCACCTTGATCCCAGACCTCCTAGCAGTAGGATTCGGTGTGAGGGTTCTATCGGACCATTCACCTTACTGGATCACCCTGCGATTGCCCTCCACCCCGCCGTCCCCCCTGTGGAGACTGAACCCATTCTGGCTCACTGTCCTCACGGATATTGAGATCATACAGCGTGAGTGGGCTCACTACTTCCAGTCCAATCAGGGTTCGGTCTCGACTGGGATGGTGTGGGAGGCATTTAAATCTCATGCCCGCTTGACCCTCTCCACACATATTAAAATTATTATACAGCAGGGTGAGGAACACCTAAGCTCCCTCGAACAGGTTTTCCTTGCGGATCCGACACCCTCTAACTCTGCTCAACTCCGCTTGCAATCCAGACTCACAGACCACCTACACTATGAAAAAGCAAAAAGGCATCTTTTTTAGCAAGCAGAGGGTCTTCGAGCAGGAAGAGCGGGCTGGGAGACTCCTGGCTTATATGGCTCATCTAGATCATACACCCCCGGTTGTGGTTCGGCTCCGCTCGGAGGATGGAACCGTACTCACAGATTCTGAACAGGTTGCCCATGAATTCAGACAGTTTTACGCCGACCTCTATACCTCTAAGGCTAATCGCCCCCCAAATGAGCTACACCTTCTCTTGCAAAATATTGACTTCCCCTCTCTCACGACTTCCCAGATTGAGCTCTTGGAAGCACCCATCACTGAGGAGTGCATCAAGGCGGCAATAGCGAGTCTACCAGCATCAAATGCCCCAGGCTCTGACGGTCTCCCACTAGAATTTTATTCTCAGTTCCAAGAAGTCCTTGTCCCCAGATTGGAGTCTCTATACTCTCACATTTACAAATCCGGTATACTCCCGCGCACTATGAATGAGGCCCTTATTGTTCTTATCCCGAAACCGGGAAAAGATCCTCTCCACCCTGAATTTTATCGTCCAATTTCTCTCCTCCAATTAGATGTAAAAATTCTTGCCAAAATTCTTGCCATAAGACTCAACAAAGTCATACTCAGCCTTATTCATGCCGACCAAACAGGCTTCATGCTCAATAAAAACACTGCATTTAACCTGAGAAGACTATTCATAATTCTCCAAGCCGCACATGACAATGTTGGTTCCAGGGTGGTGGTTAGTCTGGGTGCCGCTAAGGCATTTGACTCTGTGGAGTGGAGCTACCTGTGGGAGTGCCTTCACAGATTTAGCTTTGGCCCCAGATTCATCAGATGGCTCCAGCTTCTCTACCAGGCTCCCACTGCCCGAATTCAAGTTAACGATAAAATGTCCACCCCATTCTCATTGTCTAGAGGAACACGTCAGGGCTGTCCTATATCCCCCATGTTGTATGCGCTGGCTGTTGAGCCCCTAGCCATTGCCATTAGGGCGCACCCTGATATTAAGGGTCTCCGCATGGGACAGGTGACTGAGGTT
Source organism: Aquarana catesbeiana (assembly GCF_042186555.1). NCBI lineage: Eukaryota > Metazoa > Chordata > Amphibia > Anura > Ranidae > Aquarana > Aquarana catesbeiana. The sequence continues at coordinate 618,251,433 of NC_133326.1, forward strand.
CTCAGTCTATACGCGGATGATATGCTTCTCTATCTGGCGGACGCGGGCCCCTCCCTAGCAGCAGCACTGCACTTCATTCAAGAGCTTGGGACCTTCTCGGGGCTGCAGATAAATTGGTCCAAATCTCAAATACTCCCCATAGATGTTTCTGTCCCAACAAACACTCAAGAGGCTCTCCCACTGGTAAGAACCAACCAGATTAAATACCTAGGTATACAATGTTCTCGCTCCCTTGCGGACTACACACGCCTTAATATTGAACCAATGTACGCTCTTCTCAAAAGCAAAACTCAAATCTGGTCTAGACTTCCTCTGGGAGTAATGGGTCATATTAATCTGGTGAAGATGATCCTCCTCCCCAAATTACTATACCTATTTTGGCATGCTCCACTGTACATTCCAATTCACGTGTTTAGATCCATGGAATCCATACTTAATACCTTCATATGGGGCTCCTCCAGACATAAACTATCATGGCAGACCCTGAAGTGTCCCACTCATCTAGGGGGCACGGCCACCCCCGACCTAACATTTTATTACATAGCTTCCCAGTTGTCCCATTTTTATTATTTTAATAGACATGATAGACTCCTCTACTCCGCACTGATATGCACGTCTGCGACTGATGTGGTGGCTCATCCTTTCCAAATACTCTTCTGTAAGCATAGGGGTTTGTCCCACTCCGGGGGTAGGCGACATATGTTACAGCATCATAACAAGATTTGGCAGTGCGCACTTACCGCTATCGGGGCTCCCCCCCTGCATGCTCACACACCACTCTGGGATAATCCCCAGCTCCCTGAACTAATGACTATCCCGGACTTTAAACTATGGATAATTCATAAAATTATATACCTTTCCCAGCTTATTACTGGAGGTGCTGTTAAAACATTTTAGACCCTTAAGGATGAATTTGCTCTTCCCAACCATATGTTTTACCGCTACCTCCAAGTTCGCCATGCCCTCCAATCTCAATTCAGTAGCTCGATCCCCAGGTTAGTAGTAGTGATTTGAGCAGATCTGATTCTAGGTGACGACCCTAAGAAGCTGATCTCCACTCTCTATAATCATCTCCTTTCACCATCTGCCACCACCCATACATACCAACTAAAAGCCAAATGGGAAACTGACATTGGGGAAATAGACAATGAGCAATGGGGGAAATACTGACGGCCTGTACAAAAGTATCTCCTAAATTATCAGATCGGCTCACCCATCTTTACATCCTCCTTAGATCTTACCTCACCCCTGCACGAATATTTAAGTATAAACCGGACACTGACCCAACCTGTCCCAGATGTGGTGGCACTCCTAGTACTTTTTATCATCTCATATGGTCTTGCCCATCTATTCAGTGCTATTGGTCACAAATAGTCAAATTCCTTCATGACTGCATGGGCTCCCCCCTAACACTATGCCCACGCCAAAGTCTGCTTGGCCTGCTCCCCATTTCAGAGGAGGAGAAATACCTGGCAATATTTTTACAGGAGACTCTATTTATCGCCAGAATGCAGATAGCTCAACTATGGCTTCGGCCTACCCCCCACCATACAGCAATGGAAGAGGGCTGTGAATCTTACCCTCCCCTACAAAAAAGTTTTGTACACCCATCGTGGCTGCCCAGATAAGTATCATAAAATATGGGATAGATGGATGAATGAATCCCCCACTTGTACTGACTAGTGCCAAACGCTCTCTTGATCTATATCTGCTCAGTGGTAATTGCTTTTATTCAATTCTACTATGGCCCAGTGAAAGTATGTTCCTCACCTACATGACAATGTTCGGCAACAACCCTGTAGATATAATGCTCCGTGTTGGGCTACTTTGCACCTGGCCCCGAATACAGGACCCCACACCTGGCGCCTCCACTCCTTTTGGTTATCTGCTTTGAAAGACCAAGAGGACATACACAGGGAATGGCAATTCTATTTAAATGTTAACACAGCTCCGGTGGGAATGATATGGGAGGCGTTTAAATTACATGTCCGTACCATCCTATCCTCGCGAATAAATAGACTAAAAGCTTCCTCTAAACTAGTCATTCAACAAGCCTCTGAAAAACTGGACTCAATAACAAGTGGGTTCCAAGCAGACCCTATGCAGGACAAAGCAACTGAACCTAAGCTTCAAACCCATCTTTTAGACCAGTTACAGTTTGAAAAGGCTAAACAGGAACTTTTCTTTTCGAGACAACGGGTGTTTGAACAGGGAGAGCGCGCGGGTAAATTACTAGCATACCTGGCCCGTCAAGATACTTGTCCTCCAGTAGTGGTTACCCTGGTGAATTCACACAACGACATACTTTTGGATCCACTGTCGGTCGCAGAGGCATTCCAGAAATAATATGCTGACTTGTATTCCTCCAAGGTAAGGGTTACTACACAAGAAAGCCAGGCCTTTCTCCAGAATATTCCCTTCCCTCAAATTTCCGAATTCCAGATGAATGATCTAGAGGCCCCCATCACCGCAGATAAAATTGCAATGGCAATAGCGTCCCTTGCACCAGCTAAGGCCCCCGGTGGGGACGGTATACCATTGGACTTTTATGCAGCCTACTCGGAGATATTAGTCCCTGAATTGTTGAAACTATATAACCATATCTTTGAATCCGAATCATTTCCTGAATCCCTCCGTCAAGAAGTAATTATAGTACTCCCTAAGCCAGGTAAAAACCCTCAACTACCGGAATCCTATAGCCCGATTTCGCTTCTTCAAGCGGACATAAAAATATTGGCCAAAGTGTTAGCTATCCATCTTAACCACATTATTCTCTCCCTTATCCATCCCGATCAGACGGGGTTCATGCCTGGAAAAAATACAGCCATGAACTTACGCCGATTATATATCAATATCCAAGCAGACCATGAGAATGCGGGGGACAGAGCGGTAGTGGCACTTGACGCCGCTAAGGCGTTCGATTCGGTGGAATGGGGATATTTATGGGAATGTCTGTAGGGGTTCGGGTTCGTAAAATGGGTACAATTACTATATTATTCCCCAGTAGCTAGAGTGGTGGTAAACGGGTGGACGTCTGACTCTTTCCCACTGGGACGTGGAACTCGCCAGGGCTGCCCGCTGTCCCCTCTCCTATATGCCCTAGCGGTAGAGCCCCTTGCTATTTTCCTTAGGATGAACCCGAATATACGTGGATTGCACGTGGGGTCTCTGATAGAGACGTTGAGCTTTTACGCGGATGACATGCTCTTATACTTGGAGGACACTGGCCCGTCTCTCCAAGCAACCCTTCTGACCATTGAAGAATTTGGAAAACACTCGGGTATGAGTATGAACTGGTCCAAATCACACATTTTACCCCTTGATTCGTCCTCCCCATCACGCAGCTCAGTCTCCCTCCCTCTACAAAGGGTCGCATCCATTAAATATTTAGGTGTGAAAATTACAAGAGACCCTTCAGAATACATTACCAATAACATTGAACCGCTTTTTACATACTTAAAGTCCCGCACTCAATCCTGGGCAAGACGCTGTATAGGGCCTCTACGTCAATGGTGACAAGGATGGAATGATCCGAAATATGGAAATCATCAATAATCTGCAAAAAGTGTATTGTATCTTTGATGTAGGATGGCAAAAGGCTGAAGATGGGCATCAATAACGCGGCTAAGATTCTCAGATATGGCCCCATTCCCAGAGACAATGGGGCGACCAGGTGGATCGGCCGGGTTCTTATGATTTTTAGGTAGGCTATAAAAAGTGGCCACTTTCGGATGTTTTGTATGAATAAAGTCGTATATGTCCCTAGTGATCACGCTGTTGGAGAAGGTGTGGTCTACCATTTTGTAGAAAGCTGTGTTGTAATGATTGATGTTTAAGATGGAAATCTGTTTATACCAATCTTGGTTCTTTAAGATATTTAGACTCATGGTTATGTAGTCTTGGTTGTCCATAATGACCATGTTGCCACCCTTGTCAGAGGGTTTTATTACAATTGTGGGATTTTTTCTCAATGATTTAAGAGCCTCATTCTCATCAGAAGACAAATTGTGAGGATTGCATTTGGTGCGTGGTATTTTACATATATCCCAAATGGTTTGTTGTAGGAAAATTGTTACATTGGGATTGGTGTTTGCAGGAGGAAATTTAGTAGATGCCTTTTTGAACATAATGGCAGGATTGCATGGTGGTGCCTCAGCATCACGCAAAAGAGTGTCTAAATCAATTTGATCTATAAGATCAACTGTGTTTTCTTGGTATAAAAGAGTCAGATCTCGTAAGGCCTTAAATTCCCGCATGCTATACGATGACCAATCAGTGGTGTCTTCATCTGGGTCGTTCTTCGCATGTAGATACTTCAAGAGTAGTCTGCGTGCGAAGAGCTGTAAGTCTGTGAAAGCTTCAAAAGCATCGAAATTCTGTTCCGGACAAAATGTGAGTCCTCGGGACAGAATTTGTATTTCAGCTGATGATAGCTTATAAGAAGATAAATTGATCACACTTAAGAGGTTGGTAGTATACGTATAACGAATGGGTCCATGCCTTTGCCTCCTCTGTTTGCTTGTGGGAAACAGAGTCCCCGTGCAGGGTTTAAAGATTTTAACAGGGTCGGTTTGGATTGGCCCGAGGATGGAACCAATTGAGGGTTTGTAGCCAACTCATGTAGTAAATGGCTAGATTCGCTAGATCCGGGGGTGAGCGTCCAATCCAATTCCGCAGACGGATCCATATCCGCAGACGGATCAGGACACACATCCCCAGAGGGGGAATAAGCATCTTGTGGACAAATGTCCATTATACGTTTTTTATTTTCCTGTTCGGTTGAACCCCTATTTGCACGATCTCTTTTTTGTTTGCCCCGACCTTGACCACGCTGGGGGGGAATTCGATTCCGCCCAGAGTGGGAAGTGGGCTTGGACAGTTGCATCAATGCTGCATCTACAAGAGGCGCATTTTCCAGATATTTCACTTCCTCTGCCTTAAAGGGGTACAATCTGGAGGTTTTGCTTGACATAGAAGTCTTCTTGTCTATCTTACTCCACTCCTCGTCAATGATATCTTTCAATGCAGAAAGGAGCAGGAAGATGGAACATTCCTTCCCCAGGTCCTTAAAGAATTTTCTTTGCTTAGCCAGATTAGTGGAAGGATCTTCCCACTTAAGGGCCTCTTTGACCGCCTTAATTAGGGGGGATACAAGGGTGAAGCTGAAGCCACTGACAAAATCATCTCCCTCCAATACGCTATCTTAAGAGCTGGGGCAGGCATTATAAGGCTGGAATGGGCCTGGATCCTCCTGGGCATCGTCAGCCAGGGAGCCAGATAGAGTGGCAGACTGGCTCTGCGTGCGGGTTGTATCCCACTCCTTTAGGGATTGCTGCACCACCCGCTCAACAAGAGACTCCATTTGTTGGTTTTCCATCTCTTTTTCCCCGACCGCCTGGGCACAACATGAATCACACAGTGACTTGCCCTCCGGGACTCGTGTCTCACATCCCCAGCAGGCTCTGTGATCAGAGCGGCTGTCATGGCAGTGGGTGCAGTGTCTGGAGGAGGAATGGGATCATCTCCTCTGTCTGGAGGAGGAATGGGAACATCTCCTCTGTCTGGAGGAGGAATGGGAACATCTCCTCTGTCTGGAGGAGGAATGGGAACATCTCCTCTGCTGGTGGGTCCTAGACGGAGAATCACGTCTGGAAATGGATGAGGAAGGTGGACGTTGCAGCCTGGCAAGGTCCCTGTCGTTTTGGACAGTAAACTGCCAGTCTGATCTGAAAGGGCTAAAAGAGACAGGTGATATCATTTGCTGCTCAGTGATTGCAGTATTCTAGTCTGCATCTCTCCAAGCTAATACATAAAACCTGGCCTGTTAGTGGGCCTTGAGGACAGGGTTGATGACCACTGCTTTAGGGGATATGTCCATACCAGTGTGGACTTGGCCCCCCCTTCCCACACCCCACATACCTGGCCGCATGGAGGCGGTGACCTGTCCATGGCAACCTGGCGGACGAATAGGTTTGTAAAAAGGCTTACTCATTTTAGGAGAAACAAATGCAAATGCAGTGTAGCTTCCCCTTTAAGAGCCATCTCAGACCCCCCCCCCCACCCTGCACCATAGCCCCAGGCTGGAGCTTACCTTCACCTGGAAGCCTGGTGCATGGAGGAGCTGTAGCAAGTTGCCCACAGAAATCCCCAATATGACAGGGGCTGACAGGGATTTAAATTCCCCGCTGTAATGACGTCACCGACGTGCCCCGTCCATACCTGCGCAATGGCGACCTGCCGTAGAGCGCCTGCGACACTGCCAGGTCCCTGGCCATACTGTGCATGGGCGAAACCAAGCTTCGGTTTCGCCTGAGTTTCGCACATGCGCAGAAGCGCACCGGGCCACAACCTGGAAGAGAGAGTCGTGTCCTGGAATGCACCTGCGTTCCAGGCGCCATAGAAGCTAGAGCAAAAGAAACAAAAATTTGCAGGAAAGAGGGGACGTGAGGGGGAGACAGACGATCACATACAAAAACTTTCTGCCATGGAGAAAAGATAAATCTTCAGACCTGCCAGCCGATCCGCCGCTTCCTCGTCTGGGCATACGAAAGGCCGTCCCCACCACTGGATATAGGGGCCTGGAGCCGCACACCCGCTAGGCCCTGGGTTATCTTCACACCGCTAAGACGTATGCCCGGCAACAACCTCGATCGATTTGGACGTCTAAAAACATAAGTACTTGTTTGTAGATCCGAAGAGGAGAACATAAAAGGAACGCAGTCTCTAGTGGTGAGCTCAAATTTATGGGAGTGGGTTCCTTTAGCATTGGAGAGGAGGCGGGGTTAACCCACACGTAATCTGCCATAGAGTCTGTCAGGAAAGTAGGTATTATCCTGAATATTGGTGTGTTAAGTTCCATTATCTAATAGAATTTGTAGGAAATGTTAAGAGATTGTCAATATAGTTCACAAAACACATACATCACGCAGTGACGCAGATGGAACTTCAGCATTAGATTGTGACAGTACACTTGTGACTATGTGGAAAGATGTGACAATTTACACATATGCAGCTTTCCTAATACAAGAGAATAGTGTCACTACAATGGCAGCTATGACAATACACAGTCATGTGTGGTACTACTGGACATCTGTACCAATACATACTGTAGTAAAATGTGCCAATAAATAGGCAAATGTGGCAGCTGTGAACCAAATCTGTACTAATACATAGGAAAATGTGCCAATAAACAGGCAACTGTGGTAAAAGGTAGCTGTGACAATTTAACACATGACTTCAATCTTCACCAAAAATGCTTCAACACACAACAATAGGATCTCCATAACTTTTAATGGTGTCCATTCACACCTGTGCATAGTGTCCCTTGAAGCTCATCACTTGAAAAAATACACTAGCTTCTTTTGGGGCAGAGTCCCATGTTTTGGCCCCCCAAAAGACTTTAACAGGAGGACTTGAAAAGCATACAAAGAACACATCAAAACGCACATATTTTGGGCCCTTTGTTGCCTAATGTAGCGTTGTAGTTGCCACTAGTAACAAACATCCACCAATTCACCCTGCTGCCAGACTCCCAAACATCACTCGCAAAGACAATGAACAGTCTTTTGTTGGTTTTGTTTTTGTTTATTGTCGTTACAACTTGGTTGGGGAAAAGGGTATATGGGATGCCCATAGTATAGTTCATTTGCCATCATATTTTAAAGATTTCACACACCACTAGCACATAGTTAGAGCCGGAAGACATGATGTGTATTTATTCATTGCTATGATCTTCTTCCTGCATCACCATGCAGACTGTTGCTCCTCCTCTGCTTAACTCCCGCAGACTATTGCTTCCAGGCATTCCTCATCCATTACCGTGTAAGGAATGAGGGCATCACTCCTGACCGTGTAAGGGTGATGTTCCCAGAAATCCTCTCCTCCTGCACAAATATTATCCTTAAGTAAAGTAATGTCACATCTTCTTCTGTAAGCAAGAAGGACCTACTCTGAATAAATCCTTAAGCTGGCTCTTATTGATCACAGCTACTAGGACAGAGGCCTGCAGCACCTCTCCCCAGAGGCCTAGTAGTTTAAAAGTACATGATGTATGGTGGACTACTGTTCCCAGCCAGCCCAGCTTGCAAATCCTGTGCCCTCAGGCCACATCGATTTGACACATATCCCCACAGCCTCTCCTCTGATCCAGGACTCCCCATCATTGACCGTGTAATGATGAAGACTTTGCTGATGACCGCGTAAAAGCAACGTTCCCTCACAGACTTCCTGGCACATCCAGCCCTCCACTGTGGTACACTCGCCAACCTTTCTCTGCCCTGAGTTCTTGATGGAGAACTTGAACAGACCATACGTTCCGACAGCTTCACCTGCCCCTCTGCACCAGGAGTTCTTTACCACTGACCGTGTAATGGTAAAGACATTTCCAATGACTGTGTAATGGCAAAGTTCCTTCGCAGCTCTCCCTGGGCCTCCTCCTACGATTTGCGCACTCCCCCCCCCCCCCCCAGATGGGGGTGCCCTCCTGCTGCTGTCTAGTATTCCATCCTCCACTTCACTCAGCCGACAACTCTCTCCAGTGCCATGTTACCTTAGCTTATATAGGAGGCCCGCCCCCTGCCAATACCAGTTGGGGTTTGGTCAGGGCTCCTATCACGTACCTGGTAGTAGAGCCTGATAGGACGAGGAAGGCCTCTCTTACACCTCTGACTCTGGGCCTCTGATAGTGTGGATAGAAGGCGCAGGAGTGCAGAGTCGCAAGAAGTCTTGCAGGCAGCAGGGCGGATGTCCTTGCCGGGCTGGAGAAGTCGTCAGAAAGCTTCAGCAGGAAGACCGGCAGGTAGGCAGCTGATGCAGGTGACATCAACAGAATAGCAAGGTCAGGCAGGCTGGGTCATACACGGGCTTGGAGAATCGGATACAGGGCACTGGCAGGAACGTAGTCAGGAGGCAAGCCAGGTCTGGAACCAGATCAGTGGAACAGGAACCAGAGGAGAAGACGGAAGATTGCTCACAGGATAAACCGAGGTCGATGCAGGTGGAGTTCAAGGCATGGTCAAGACAAGTAGATAACAGGAATCAAGATACAAGTTCACAGGTAACAGGATGCACAGAAGCTGAAGACAAAGCAGCACTGGAGCTAGGCACTGGCTGGGTTTAAATAGTCTTATTTGGCGCCAGCGTCAATCACATTTACACAGTAATCAATGCATATTTAATTGCACTGATCATTGATCGCTGTATAAATATGAATGGTCCCAAAATCGCGCCAAAAGTGTCTGATCTGTCCGCCATAATGTCGCAGTCACAATAAATATCGCTGATCGCCGCCATTACTAGTAAAAAAAAAAAAAAATTAATAAAAATGCCATAAAACTATCCCCTATTTTGTAGACGCTATAACTTTTGCGCAAACCAATCAATAAACGCTTATTGCGATTTTTTTTACCAAAATATGTAGAAGAATACATATCGGCCTCAACTGAGAAAAAAAATGTTTTTTTTATATATTTTTGGAGGATATTTATTATAGCAAAAAGTAAAAAATAATGTGTTTTTTTCAAAATTGTCGCTATTTTTTTGTTTATAGCGCAAAAAATAAAAACCGCAGAGGTGATCAAATACCACCAAAAGAAAGCTCTATTTGTGGGGAAGAAAGAACGTCAATTTTGTTTGGGAGCCACGTCGCACGACCGCGCAATTGTCAGTTAAAGCGACGCAGTGCCGAATCGCAAAAAGTGCTCTGGACTTTGGGCAGCCAAATGGTTCGGGGCTTAAGTGGTTAATCACTACATTTCCTTTTTACTGGCTTTGGACATTTACAAATCCAGCAATTTAGAAATTGGAGAAAATTTTAGCACTGGGAAACACTTTTTAAAAATAAAACATGCATTTTATATACAACTATATAGATCAGACTGACCTCAAAATGATGGACAAATGAGAAGGAAAGAGGGACAAAGGGACTTTGTTCCAAATCAGGGACAGTTGAGAGCTATGCTACTGAACTAGATGACAGAAGCACAATTGACATATCACACTAAAGGTAAGTAATGTCCCTTGTGCTTATGTTGTATTTTTTTTTAGGTAAAATTAGTCTTTAAATATAACTAAGGGCATACTTTTAGCTTTGAATAGAGAGAAGAGGGATTAGAGCCCCTGCTAGGTTTGTATTGGTGTCTGTGCCCTTGTCTATTTGTCATGTTTACCACTATCACCAAAATCCCAAATTTCGGGTTGTCACCAGGACAGGAATAGTAGGGTCACTATTTCTGGTGACCCTGGTGACAAGCAGGTATTCCCTCCCTTTGGAGGGATTTCCTCTCACTTCCTGTTTTGGCTATTGGACAGGAAGTAAAGAGAAATCTCCCTAATGGGACACCCTCCCTTACTCTATCTAAAATAGAAAAAAAGTTTTTGCCTATATTTCTACTTTAAGAAAAGGGTGACAATCTGTTTAAGCCATAATGTGCTAGTATGCTCCACACACTAGAACATTATGACAGACCGGAAGCATAACTAGAACCTTGCCCCGGTCCAAGAAACCATGAAGGGCCTCCCTGACCCCCCCCTTCCATTGGAGCCCCGGCTTCCCGTTCTGGGAGGACATCCTCCCAGAACCCTGCCTCCCGTGTGCCCATTTGGGCACGCATCGGACGCAGCTGATCATATATCATGGTACAGGCCCAATCACAGCTGATCACATGTAAACAGACTTGCCAGTTATTGGCAGTCCTTTCATCCCATGCTGTGTCTGTGTGGGGAACAGAGGGTCGTTAACTGGCAAGACCGTCAGTACATTGTTTACACTGATAATTAGGGCACTGATCATCAGTGCCCTGACTATCAGTGCAGCCTATCAGTGCTGCCGATTAGTGCCACCTATCAGTGCCGCCTATCAGTTCTGCCTATCAGTGCTCATCAAAGCCGCCTATCAGTGCTTCCTATCAGTGCCCATCAGTGCCAGCTATCAGTGATCATCAATGCTGCCTATCAGTGCCCATCAGTGCAGTCTATCAGTGCTACATATCAGTGCCTCCTCATCAGTGCCTCCACAGCAGGACTCTGAGCTGAGACCGTCCCTCTCATACAGCTCAGAGCCTGCACTGACAGTTTTCCCTCCCTCCTACCTCGTACAATCTGCTTCTTCTCCTCCCGCCTCTCCCCTCCTGTGTGTGCACCATGGGAAGAATGAAGCTCAGCAGCTGAATGATCAAATTCAGCTGCTTAGCTTCACACTTCCCTTAGTGCACACAGGAGGAGAGGGCAGCAAAGAAAAGGAACAGATTACCTCTCTCCTCTCCCATCTGTGCAAAGGAGGAGGGAGGGGGAATTGTCAGGGCAGCCTCTGGGCTGCATGAGAGAGATGCTCTCAGCTCAGAGCCTTATGGCCAGCATCCACACTGGGGCCCCCTGATAGTGGCAGAACACACTTACAACCTTTGCGACCCTGGTAGTTCCACCAGTGTGACAGACTTACCTTAATCCAGACCCCTCCAGCGACACACTGTCGCCACTGACAGGGCTGCCATCTTCACCCGGCCATAATGATGTCATGCCCACGCATGCGCATGGGAGTCACAGCTACAGCACGGTGCTCTGAATTGATGCCTCACTCCTTGCACTGTCGATTCAGAGCACAGTGCGCATGCGCCGGTGACATCACCTGCTGCTGCCAGTGTAAATATCTCTAAGACATGTTTAGGCGATATTCTCTGTACCTTATTATAGGCCTACCTGTGGGTAAAAGTTCAAAAGCGAAATTTACTAGCGCTTTAAGCTGGCCATAGACAGACTGACAGATTGAACTTTGACTGGTTCATTAGGGACAGGCTGAATTTCGATCAGAGTGTGGCCGTCCCTTAGATTGACTTCTGTTGAACAGACACACTGGAAACGTTTTGTTGATCAGCGGCTGCAGCCAATAGGCATAATGTAACAGCTCCAGGTCCCGCTGTTAGAATACAATGTCCCAGCAAGGGGAATGCCTCTTTTAACCCTATTTGTGTGGATGGAAGAATCACCACCCATTACCACATCTTATCACATCTCCTTTCCTTTTCCCCTTCACTCCTTTTTGCTTTGTAGTTTAATGAACCCAACTGTAACAACCAGCTATGTAGGTTTTTATTGTCATACTTTTATTTCATTTTTACAAATATAATTTAGGCAAAAAGAGTTAGGGAAAAAAAAAAAAGATACCAAGAACTGCTCTACATCTACATCTTTTTTTTTAGGAAATGACACTGACAACTTGCACGTCTCTTGTAAAGCTCTGATATACACATCTCTGTTTTTATAGAACAAATAACAGAACTGACCACGGCGGAGTGTTGAAAAATGTCTATTCAAGCTAGGAATAGCCCCTAGTCCCGTGCCAACCGGTCATCTGACTTCTCTGTAGACGTCATAGGAACAGTTGGCTGGATGTATTGCCAGTTGTGTAGTAAGATATTTCGTTATTTCATCAGATCCCCTTGTAAGCACATTTAGCTGAATGGTTAGACATTCTTCACAGCCTAGTGCAAGAGCAGAAGGGGAAACAATATTTCCCATAACCTTCAACTTATAGGGGACAACTTATAGGACAAAAAAATGGGGCAACGGTCAAGCCCTTGATCCATTCCCCAATCTCGCAGACCATAAACAATTTACAAATAACGGTGGCCATACACGCTTCGTTTTTTTTATCTGATCCATGTGTGGTTCAATCAAAACAATCGAACAGGCAAACAATGGAATAGCCATAATTTCCCTTACATGCAATAGTGATAGATGAGCTCCCTATCACTGGCAGCGCTGTCATAAGCCTGAACAGTGGAGTGTACGGAGGACCAACTGATGATGTCACAGGCTGGTGGTGAGAAGGATGCAGCAGCAAGGGGACCTACATGCCACTACATTTTATATTGATTCTTGTGTGAGTTTGCCAGAGGCCAAGCTGCTTCACTGTGCTAAACACACAGAAGGATCACGTCTTATCACTTACCTGTGACCAGGGCAGGACTTAGGGTGGTGGGGGCCCCTGGGCTTGAATCACTTTCGGGGTCCTACCTTCTATACATTACTTTAAACCTTTAGTTTTCTTTTAAGCGCGCCACTCTGATACTGTTAGTCCGCCATTACATCACTGTCTAATGCAGACAGGTTTTCTCAACGGCAGTAAACGAGGCACTACATAACTGCCAATAACCAATCAGCAAACCTCAAGATAAGAGTTTAAGGAATTTTAAGGAAAAAAACTATTTAAGGAAAAAAACTTACATTTAAATGCTCATCAATGCAGCCTTGCACAGTGTCCATCTGCATGCTTGTCCAGTGTCATTTGCAGCCTTGTCAGTGTCATTTTCAGTCTTGCCCAGTGACATTGCAGCTTTGTCAGTGTCATTTTCAGTCTTGCCCAGTGACATTGCAGCCTTGTCAGTGTCATTTGCAGCCTTGTCAGTGTCATTTTCAGTCTTGCCCAGTGACATTGCAGCCTTGTCAGTGTCATTTGCAGCCTTGCAGCCTTATCAGTGTCATTTGCAGCCTTGTCAGTGTCATTTGCAGCCTTGCAGCCTCCATCTGCAGCCTTATCAGTGTCCATCTGCAGTCTTGTCCGTGTTATTTGCAGCCTTGCCCAGGCTGCAGTTAGACTGCAGTGACTTGTCAGTGTCACTGCAGTTTAAATATGGCGCCGCCGAGATACACAAAGCCGGTCCTGTGTATCTTGGCTCCTGTCGGCTTTTCTTGGCTCCTCTCGCAGTCCCGCCCAGTCCCACCCTATGATGGACATAACGCAGGTCCAATGGCGGGACTGGGCGTGACTGTGAACAGAGCTGAGCGCCGCCGATATACATACATAGCCGAGTGTACTCGGCTAGCTCCGCTCACAGTCACGCCAAGTCCCTGTGAGCTAACCAAGTACAGCCGAGTATGCGGGGCCCATAGGCTTGAGCACAGTCAAGCCCAATGATAAGTCCAGCCCTGTCTGTGACACAAAGGTATAACTAGAACCTTCTGGGCCCTGGTGCAAGAAACAATGAAGGGTTCCCCTGACCATCAGGGCCCTTTCCATCGGTTCCGGGGCCCTTTACTCCCCCCCCTGCTGCGATTTGAGTGCCATAGACTGCAATGTTAAATAACAAAAGTCGCAAGCAAATTGCAAGACTTTGGGGTCGCAGAATTGTGAACCGAGCTGTACAGTGCAGCCAGGGCCCTTTCACATGTTCTGCAGTGGCCCCCTTCTTGCCTCTTGGGGCCCCTCCATGGTGGCAGAACTCCAGGGTCCAGTCACAAGTGCAACCTTTGCAACCCTGGTAGTTCTGCCACTGCAGTGACACCTGTCCTGGCACGGACTATGAAGTCATTTTAAAGGGAAATAGCTCTGAACACTGATTTGCCTCCACATGGTCTTTACACATGTTACACTTTACATTGTCACTTTTCAACCCGAAGGCATAGAGAGAAATTGATTCATGCTTCTCGAGGTCTCACACCCTTGTTGTCCAGGCCCAGTCCCCTCTTTTGAACTGTCTGCTTTTCCTTCTTTTATCTCTCTCCAATACTCAGATAGTTAACATATAGGTACACACTTTGTTCCCTGTTCACATACGTTCTAGGATTCCATTCTCATTCCAAACGCAGACAATTCACTTAACCAGTGTCTCCATTTACTTTACTTACTTTTCTGATCTATATAGTTGTATATAAAATGAACTATTTATCTATCAAAAAGTGTTTTACAGAGCTAAACCTTTCATTTAATTTCTAAATTGCTGTATTTGTAAATACCAAAAGCCAATATAAAGATATAAAGTGGTAAAAAAATACATTTTCACCATTTTTTGTTTTTGTACAATTCTCCTTTAACTACTTACGGACCAGTTGTACATCGGCTGTTTGAAGAGGAATACCGTTGTTATAGCAGCATATAGCTGCCATAACCCCAGGATCCTCTTCTTCAGCGGGCGGTCCGCTTTCAGATAAAAGTGGTCTCAGCGGCGGATTCACCGCGAGATTACTCTTATCGGTGGTGGGAGAGGGACCGGGCTTCGGTCGTCTCTGCCTCTTACCAGAGCCGTCGGTAGCTGCAAAGACGATCGGGTCCTCGTCTCTCACAGGCTGGATGTCGAGTGAGGGAAAGATGGCCCCCGCCCGGCTCCACACCATTGGATGGCGGAAGCGACGTCAAACGTCACTTCTGCCCAATGGTCTTAAAGGGGAATTTATTTTTTTTTGTAAAAAAAAAAATACATTTATTTATTAATTTATTGCATTTTAGTGCAAATATGAGATCTGAGGTCTTTTTGACCTCAGATCTCACATTTAAGAGGTCCTGCCATGCTTTTTTTTCTACTACAAGGGATGTTTACATTCCTTGTAATAGGAATAAAAGTGACCCAAATTTTATTTTTTATAAGGACAGTGTAAAATAAATAAGAGTTCACGCGCAGAAATGAGCGCATACATAAGTTGCTCTTGCATATGAAAACGGTGTTCAAACCACACATGCGAGGAATTGCCGTGAATGTTTGAGCAAGAGCAATAATTCTAGCATTACATCTTCTTTGTAACTCAAAACTGGTAACTTGTAGAAATTTTTAAACATCGCCTATGGAGATTTTTAAGGGTAAAAGTTTGTCGCCATTCCACGAGCGGGCCCAATTTTGAAGCATGACATGTTGGGTATCAATTTGATCGGCATAACATTATCTTTCACAATATAAAAAAAAAATTGGCTAAATTTACTGATGTCTTAGTTTGTATTTCAAAAAAGTGTATTTTTTCATCAAAATTGCGCTTGTGAGACCTCTGCGCAAATACAGTGTGACATAAAGTATTGCAAGGACCGCCATTTTATTCTTTAGGGTGTCTGAAAAAAATATATAATGTTTGGGGGTTCTACGTAATTTTCTAGCAAAAAAAATGATTTTAACTTGTAAACACAGAGTCTGAAAAATAGGCCCAGTCCTTAAGTAGTTAAGGGAGGCGTGGCAGGGGGTGCCATACTTTTGCTAATAGGTATTCCTCGTTCCCATCTCAGAAAAGTTGGGAAGAATGCAGCAGGGTGACCCAGAAGGGGACCATGTGCTCCAGCAGGGCTGCATGTTGCAGCAGAGCTTCCTTTAATATCCCATGTGGCAAATGGCTCCTGCTTCAGTCTCAGCCAATGAGGAGGGAGAGTCCCCAGAGAGCCGAGGCGCCCATGCACATTGCTGGATCGCGATGGGGCTCAGGTAAGTATTAGGGGGGCTTCTGCACAGAGAAGGTTTTTTACCTTAATGCATGGACTGCATGTAGGTAAAAAGCCTTGAACCTTTAAAACCATTTTAACTTGAATGTGTAGTGTTCGGCGGGCTTGTTGCCCATAGATCACTGCAAGTCGGGTAAAATTTTCTGCGGGTGCAAAGTAAAACATTGCTGCCCTGTCTTGTAAACACCCCTGGCTGCTGCCTATTGCCGCTAAAGGGGGGCAGTTGGCGAGCTGCAGAAACACGGCGCTAACCACACATTTTTGCCAGCCCCCCAAACACAAGTCTAAATATGTTTTGGCTGTTTTGGCTGTAGGTACACTTTATTGATTGAGCCAAGTTCTTGTCAACCAGTGCTGCAAATGACAAGCCTGTGATTTTTCATATAGCCTTGTAAATTATTCTTATAATGTAAACTGAAGGTTGCCTATTTTGTGGTAAAAGTACCATCATTCTCAAGCTGTAATATTATTTTGGTAGCATGTTATTACTCTTAGGGCCCGTGTCGTTTGGCCTTTATTTGCATCAGAGCTGCTTTCTCTTCAGATAAGCCAATAAAAATGTAAAAGCAGCTTGAAGCCAGTTGATGCAGCTGAGAAGCAAGTCAAATGCAGGTCAGAAGGAGGTCTACTGCAGGTCCAATGCATCTGTCAATGAACTGCAAATTATTTGATAAGCATCTAAGCTCTCATTCACGCAGGCGTAATGATCTGTACATCTGTGCAAAGGGGGTGTCTTCACCTGTGCAGGGTGTTCCATGGAGACCTGTGGAGGTGGGCTGTTCAAATCAATGACAAGCGGATGGCTGCATGGACCTGCATGTGTATGTGGTGTGCAGCATGGTGTGATGACAATAATTCACACAGACAGGTGCAATAAAGACCTTGTATTGAAGAATGCAGTAACAGTTCACAACAGAGCCTGGGGGGGGGGGGGGGGGGGTACCACCCAGCTGGGTACACTCTTGATTTGCAGCAATGAGGATGAGGGGATGCTCTGCCAGACTGACAGTGTTTGTAAAGAGAGCAGAATGTGGCCTGGCCATCTGGTGCCCAATCGGGAAGGTGTCCAGAGAAGTCACAGACCATCCGGCAGGTGGGGTACCTTTCCCTATGCTACCCACTCGCCTAAAGCGCACTAAACATGAGAGCCAGGGCCTTAAATAGGCTCTGCCTAACACCAGATGGCTGCTAGAGACACATGGGACAGCAGCATCCAATAGGATAGCTTCCCCAGTGACCCAAGGAAACCATAGAGGAACCATGTTCCTCTTGACTTCCTCCTCCAACAACAGTTTTGCTACGGGAGAGCGTTACCTGTTGTGGAGAAAGTAGATTGCACTTGCCTACACACGGATCTCCACGCACATCCTGGAGTGTACATCTGATGCATCAATCAGACAGACTCCAGGTCCATGCAGCCTTCCACCTGTCATTGCCTCTCTGGGATCAGGAAAGAAGTTTTTCCCCTGCTGTAGCAAATTGGATCCTGCTTTTCTGGGGGGGGGGGGGGGGGGGGGGTCACTTTCCTCTGGATCAACTGTGGGTGTAGGACTGGGTATATGGGATTGTATGATATTTTTTATTTTATTATTTTTTATTTTTTTTATGGTTAACTAGATGGACTATGTGTCTTTTTTCAACCAGACTAACTATGTAACTACCGGTATGTCATTGATTTGAACAGGCTGCCTGCATGCACAGGTCTGCACTGATAACCAATACAATCCGCACAGGTGAAAACGGCCCCTTCACATGGGTGGATCGGTACGCCTGGGTGAATGAAGCCTTAAAGTAATATAATGTTTTTATTAAATGAATACATAACTGCATGAAATGTTTAATATCTGCATGGAATTTCGCTTTATGCAAAGTATTCATACCCCACCCTGTCAGTCACGTCATGTCGGTTCATTGGAATTCACCCTCTCATTCCTTCTTCTGTCCCATTCAACCAGATCTTATACTTTTTCAGTGTGTTGCTAAAAATAGACTGCACAGGATATATTGCAATGTGACTGGCTTGTACCTTGATTGAACATGTACAAACCGGTCTGAGGAAAAATGAAAGAAAAAAAAAAAGCAACCTCACCCAAACTCTGCAACTTGTCTCCAACTTATCTATGACAATAGACAATGTTTCTTGATTTGTTTTGTGAAAGGAAAAATACCTACAATGTCTAAAGTTGGACTCCAAGTAGACACCTAAATGCACAGTTTTATTGCAAATATGGAAACTGTGCTACCAGCTCAAGGATTTATTCTGTGCAGACAAGCTTTCATCCAGGCACCACTGCCAGAAAGCTTAGCATGATCCCTAAAGCGGAGTTCCACCCACATTCTCTACTCCTCAGCATCCCTCACTAATCTGTGCATTAGAAACAAATTGGCATTTTTTTTTCTGCATCACATACTGTATAATTCCTGTATTCATTTTTCACTAACTCCTTCTCGGCCGCGGCCCTGCGCGTCATTTGCGGTTTGCAATGCCTCCTGGGAGATGTGTGTCAGCAATCCCAGGAGGCAATAGGCAACCCGACCTGCAAATGGTGTAGTGGTAGCACTCTCACCTAGCAGTAAGAAGGGTCACTGGTTCGAATCCCAACCACGACACTACCTGCTTGGAGTTTGCATGTTCTCCCTGTGCCTGCGTGGGTTTCCTCGGAGTTCCACCCACATTCTCTACTCCTCAGCATCCCTCACTAATCTGTGCATTTGAAACAAATTGGCATTTTTTTTTCTGCATCACATACTGTATAATTCCTGTATTCATTTTTCACTAACTCCTTCTCGGCCGCGGCCCTGCGCGTCATTTGCGGTTTGCAATGCCTCCTGGGAGATGTGTGTCAGCAAACCCAGGAGGCAATAGGCAACCCGACCTGCAAATGGTGTAGTGGTAGCACTCTCACCTAGCAGTAAGAAGGGTCACTGGTTCGAATCCCAACCACGACACTACCTGCTTGGAGTTTGCATGTTCTCCCTGTGCCTGCGTGGGTTTCCTCCGGGTACTCCGGTTTCCTCCCACACTCCAAAGACATGCTGGTAGGTTAATTGGATCCTGTCTAAATTGTCCCTAGTATGTATGAATGTGAGTTAGGGACCTTAGATTGTAAGCCCCTTGAGGGTAGGGACTGATGTGAATGTACAATGTATATGTAAAGCGCTGCGTAAATTGACGGCGCTATATAAGTACCTGAAATAAATAAATAAAAATAAACTATTACACTGCTTGCACTGCACTGAGCATGTGCGAGATCTGCAGGTGCACGCTGGGAAACCAGAATGCACTTGAATACAGGAAGAGATAGGAAGGATCTGGATTCAGATGCCCACACAGGAGATGGCCGCGGTCTGCTGGAAGTTTATAAAGTAAGAAAACAATGCTGCAAAAATACAAAACGGACCTTAGTTTACAACATAACTTTACTAGAATACATTAAGCTTGTGTATTATAGGGGTACTTGTGCGCGCTTGCTCCCGAGCCCCGCTGCTGTGTCCATTTGACACAGACATCGGGACTCAGCCCCCCCACCCCCTTGCAATCCTGAAGTGAGGGGAGAGAAGAGCTGCAGAGTACACAGTGCTGAATCAAATGAGGGCTCAGGTAAGTATTGGGGGGGTATTGGGGGGTGAGGGGAGATGCTGATTCCTAAACATTAATGTTTAGGCTTTAGAACAACTTTAATATAGGCCAATATAAAGACAGATTCAGATCTTTATACTAGAAGTAGTTAGGGCTTGTTTACACTTGCAACTGGGGGGGGGCAGTGAAACCCTGCGGTCAAGTCACAATTTTAAAAATGGGTGGTTGAGCTGTGGTTTTACTACCCCCTTAAAAGGAAGTAAACCCTGATGGTTTTACTTCCTCTGTATTTCCCTGCAAAGGTAAAGCATAATGGGCTAGTATGCATCGCATACTAGCCAATTATGTGTCACTTACCTGAAACCGAAGCCTGCGATGTCACCGCTGTCCCCACTAGCAGCGAGCGTCCATCATCAACCCCTCTTCCTTCTGGGGCCGTGAACTCTGGCTCTGTGACTGTCCGGAGTCACATGACGTCACTCCCGTGCATGTGCTCGGGAGCCGCCAGTCACGGCATGACCTCCTTTAGAAACGGCACGATCTGCTCTTTCTAAAGTGCACAAATGCGCTGTAGACATCATCACACGGCTTTATCGTAAATATCTCCTAAACCGTGGAGGTGTAGGAGATATTTCCAGCAACTACAGGTAAGGTGAAAAAACATTCGGTGATTGCAGGCCCACCACCCCACCCCCCGTTTACTTACCTGAGCCCTCGAAAGTCCCATGTCAAGAACGCGTTTGATGTCAGCCCGGTATTCTCGCCTGTTCTCAGCTCTTCATTGGATAGATTGATAGCAGCACAGCCATTGGCTCTCGCTGCTGTCAATCAACTCCAATGACGCAAGGGCCGGGGGGGCGGGGCCGAGTCCTGTAGTTGGCGGGAGAGCGCTTTCCAAAGGGGGTTAGATTTAGCGGGGAGGAGCCGAGACAGCCGCCGTGGGCCCCCAGAACAGGAGGATCGGGGCCGCTCTGGGCAAAACATACTGCACAGTGGAGGTAAGTATAACATGTTTGTTATTTAAAAAAAAAAAAAATCGAACCTTTACAAGCACTTTAATATAGGATTACCTGTAGGTAAAACTGGTTGTACAGGGTGTACAACTACTTTAACCTAACATAGTAGCTGGAGAGGGTTGTACACATTCTGCTTAAAAAATTGGACCTGCTGTCACATTCAGGGGTAGGGATGAGCTTCGTGTTCGAGTCGAACCCATGTTCGACTCGAACATCGTCTGTTCGGTCATTCGCCGAATTGCGAACGATATGGGCCGTTCGCGCCAAATTCGCGTGGCGCGTCACGGCCCATAATTCACTGCGGCATCGCAGTGCATTGCTGGCTGATGATTGGCCAAGCATGTACTATGACCCGCATGCTTGGCCAATCACAGCGCCGTCAGTAGAGAGAGCTGTAATTGGCCAAAGCCAGGGTGGCTTTGACCAATTATGGCTCAGGGGGTTTAGAATATGCCCCACACTATATAAGGCCGCCTACACGGCGGCCCTGTGTAGTGTGTTCCAGCGTTGAGAGAGAGATAGAGAGAGAGAGAGAAACAGTGTCATTTCATTTGAGTTAGCTAGATTAGACAGGACAGTCAGTCAGTTAGCTGCACTTACAGTGTATTGTGTATATATATGCATCCCAGGTGTTGTGTGTGTATATATATATATATATATATATATATATATATATATATATATATATATACACTGTATTCAGTTTAGCTAGATCCGTTCCTGTTATCTTCCTACTGACAGGCAGGCTTGTCTTGTTACAGTATTTACAGCTACCTGAAGAAAATTGCTGGTGTTCTTTTGATCCTATTAGTACCACATTTAGGCAGCTAGACTATTTACAGTTAGTGTAGTGCGTCCTCTTCACAGTGTTCAGCTAAAACTACAAGTTAGTTTAGTGTGACCTCTGCACAGTGTTCAGCTAAAGCTACAAGTTAGTTTAGTGTGACCTCTGCACAGTGTTTAGCTAAAGCTACAAGTTAGTTTAGTGTGACCTCTGCACAGTGTTCAGCTAAAGCTACAAGTTAGTGTAGTGCATCCTCCTCACAGTGTTCATCTAAAGCTACAAGTTAGTGTAGTGTGTCCTCCTCACAGTGTTCAGCTAAAACTACAAGTTAGTGTAGTGCGTCCTCTGAACAGTGTTCATCTAAAGCTACAAGTTAGTGTAGTGCGTCCTCTGAACAGTATACAGCTAAAACTACAAGTTAGTTTAGTGCGACCTCTGCACAGTGTTCAGCTAAAGCTACAAGTTAGTGTAGTGCGTCCTCTGAACAGTGTTCATCTAAAGCTACAAGTTAGTGTAGTGCGTCCTCCTCACAGTGTTCAGCTAAAACTACAAGTTAGTGTAGTGCTACCTCTGCACAGTGTTCAGCTAAAGCTACAAGTTAGTTTAGTGCGTCCTCTGAACAGTGTTCATCTAAAGCTACAAGTTAGTGTAGTGCGTCCTCCTCACAGTGTTCAGCTAAAACTACAAGTTAGTGTAGTGCGACCTCTGCACAGTGTTTAGCTAAAGCTACAAGTTAGTTTAGTGCGACCTCTGCACAGTGTTCAGCTAACGCTACAAGTTAGTGTAGTGCGACCTCTGCACAGTCTTCAGCTAAAGCTACAAGTTAGTTTAGTGCGACCTCTGCACAGTGTTCAGCTAAAGCTACAAGTTAGTGTAGTGCGTCCTCTGAACAGTGTTCATCTAAAGCTACAAGTTAGTGTAGTGCGTCCTCCTCACAGTGTTCAGCTAAAACTACAAGTTAGTGTAGTGCTACCTCTGCACAGTGTTCAGCTAAAGCTACAAGTTAGTTTAGTGCGACCTCTGCACAGTGTTCAGCTAAAGTTAGTGTAGTGCGTCCTCTGAACAGTGTTCAGCTAAAGCTACAAGTTAGTGTAGTGCGTCCTCTGAACAGTGTTCAGCTAAAGCTACCTGTAGAAGGTTGGTGGTGTTTTCCTGATCCTATCACTACCGCAGGCAGCTAAAGTATTTACACGTTAGTGTAGTGCGACCTCTGCACAGTGTTCAGCTAAAGCTACCTGTAGAAGGTTGGTGGTGTTTTTCTGATCCTATCACTACCGCAGGCAGCTAAAGTATTTACACGTTAGTGTAGTGCGACCTCTGCACAGTGTTCAGCTAAAGCTACCTGTAGAAGGTTGGTGGTGTTTTTCTGATCCTATCACTACCGCAGGCAGCTAAAGTATTTACACGTTAGTGTAGTGCGACCTCTGCACAGTGTTCAGCTAAAGCTACCTGTAGAAGGTTGGTGGTGTTCTCATACTGTAGGCAGGCAGTTGATTTTGCTAGCTGCAGTATCAGTATATATATGCCAACTTAAGGCAGGAATGGTGGTTTGCGACAATGGCACCAACCTCCTCTCCGCCCTCCGACAGGGATAACTGACCCATGTGCCCTGTTTGGCTCACGTCCTTAACTTGGTGGTGCAGCGGTTCTTGGGCAGGTACCCGGGCTTACAGGATGTCCTGAGGCAGGCCAGGAAAGTCTGTGTGCATTTCCGCCGGTCTTATAATGCCAGTGCTCAGCTGGCAGACCTCCAAAAGGAATTTAGCCTGCCCAAGAACCGCCTAATCTGTGACATGCCCACCAGCACCAGTGCCTAAGGCCCAATTTTCTCAAGTCATCTTCCAGGACGGCACACCTTAGAGATGTGAGGCTCCTCCCCACAGGAAACACAATCAATCAACAGCTGTTTTAAGTCCACACCCTTCCCCCTGATCCTCAGTTTTTGATTGTGTTTCTCCCTACACGGCGAAACTGTTTGTTTTTTTCCAAATGACCGAAGCCTGGGGCTGGTGGTCTCCCCCTGGGAGCCGGACCAAATGCCTGGGAAGCCTCTGGGTCTGGCGGGATATATTTATCCTTCCCGGGGGGTTCCCCTATCCTTTGCTCAGGGGGGGGCAGCAGAAACTGGGAAAGCCCCCCTGAGAGCTGAAGGCCCCTGGGTACAGTGGTGTCCCCAGAACTTCAGGGGCCTTTATCCTGTCTCCCCCCCTTACCTGTCCGGACGTCCGTTCAGACGGGGGTGCTGGCCGTCAGTTCTTTCCAGGGGGATCGTATCCCCTGACTCCTGGGTCCCTGGTAGCTCGCGTGGGCTGCTGGGGAGGGCACCGCCTGAACGACCGGCGTTCTTACCCAGAAGGGAAGGCTGAGAGTCAGCAGGCGCCCACATCCTCCTTTCAAGGAGGCACCAGTTTACTATGGTGAATGTCTGCCTAAACCACCTCATGGGAAAGAGGAACGTACGGCATTGCCCCCCCCCCCCCCCATGTGTATATACTGACTGGACAGAGCAGGACACAGCCTAACCTTGCAGCTCCCTAAAGGGACAGCAGTTGTGGGGGGGGCACTTTGGCGGCTATCCTCCTTGCGTGTGGACCATAAGGATGGAAAAGCAAGCCCGGTGGCTGTGGCAAAAGGGGAAGACGACAACGGTCAGTCAAAAATCCCCAATCCCAGCCAGATGGTTTCTGGGCATTTGAGATAATCTCCCCTGGGGTCTGGATTCAAATAGCCCAGAAGCTTTTGCTAAAGACTCCAGCCACAGCTCCCTCCTACATCAGAGATGCTGTATGGTGGACAAGTGGTGCAGAGGAGCGAGTGTGCCTAAACCACCTCAGATGGGAAAGAGGTAGGTAAGGCATTTTTTCCCCTTCCACCTGTGTTTACTGAGTGGTGCAGTGCAGGACCTGGGGTCTCCATAACAAAATAGCCCAGAATCTACTGCTAAAAACCACCAGCCACAGCTTCCTCTTATATCAGCCGCATGATCCAGCTAAGATACCTTCATCAAGCATATGGAGTAAAGGTAAAGCTTACTGCAGAACCGAGGTTCGCCAAGAGTCTTGCAGTGGTCCCACCCTAAGGTAGGCCTGAGGTACTTGATTATCCTCTCAGGTGTGCCGTCCTGGAAGATGACTTGAGAAAAGTACTAGTTACTTACCGGTAACTGTCTTTCTGGGAAATCTTCCAGGACGGCAGGCCTACTTCCCACCCGTTGGAGGAGGGAAAATTTTAGAACACTAGAAGGTGAGTGCCTATAAGGAATGATTTCCCTTGTGAACCAGGTTCAGGAGTTACTTCTCTACAAACTGAGGATCAGGGGGAAGGGTTTGGACTTAAAACAGCTGTTGATTGATTGTGTTTCCTGTGGGGAGGAGCCTCTCATCTCTCAGGTGTGCCGTCCTGGAAGATTTCCCAGAAAGACAGTTACCGGTAAGTAACTAGTACTTTTTCAGCCCCTGTTTAACAGGGGCGTGTAATTACAATTTTTGATGCAATACTTTGCAGCAGGGCTCGTTCCTGCGTTCCAACTAGAGTATCTGTGAGGGGTTGCAGTGTTGTGGCACCAGCACCAGTGCCTAAGGCCCAATTTTTCAGCCCCTGTTTAACAGGGGCGTGTAATTACAATGCAATACTTTGCAGCAAGGCTCGTTCCTGCGTTCCAACTAGAGTATCTGTGAGGGGTTGCAGTGTTGTGGCACCAGCACCAGTGCCTAAGGCCCAATTTTTCAGCCCCTGTTCAACAGGGGCATGTAATTACAATTCTTGATCTAATATTTCATAGCAGGGCCCGTTTCTGCGCCCACCAAGATTAACTGTGAGGACTTACAGTGTTGTGTCATCAGCACCACCACCACCACCAAAGGCCCAATTTTTCTGGCCCTGTTCAACAGGGGCATGTAATTACAATTTTTGATGCAATACTTTGCAGCAGGGCTCGTTCCTGCGTTCCAACTAGAGTATCTGTGAGGGGTTGCAGTGTTGTGGCACCAGCACCAGTGCCTAAGGCCCAATTTTTCAGCCCCTGTGTTGTGCCGCCAGCACCACCACCACCACCAAAGCCCCAATTTTTCTGACCCTGTTCAACAGGGGCATGTAATTACAATTCTTGATTGAATATTTCACAGCAGGACCCGTTTCTGCGTCCACCAAGATTAACTGTGAGGACTTACAGTGTTGTGCCACCACCACCACCAAAGGCCCAATTTTTCAGCCCCTGTTCAACAGGGGCATGTAATTACAATTCTTGATCTAATATTTCACAGCAGGGCCCATTTCCATGTCCACCAAGATTAACTGTGAGGACTTACAGTGTTGTGCCACCAGCACCACCAGCACCACCAGCACCACCAAAGGCCCAATTTTTCAGCCCCTGTTCAACAGGGGCATGTAATTAGAATTCTTGATCTAATATTTCACAGCAGGGCCCGTTCCAGCGCCCACCAAGAGTAACTGTGAGGACTTACAGTGTTGTGGCACCAGCACTACCATCACCAAAGGCCCAATTTTTCTGGCCCTGTTCAACAGGGGCATGTAATTACAATTCTTGATCTAATATTTCACAGCAGGGCCCTGTAAAGGGCTTACAGTGTTGCGGCCACAACAACACCTAAGGCCCAAATTTCTGCTGAGTATATAGGGCAGGTCCCTACTTTCAAGCATCCAACTTACAAACAACTCCTACTTGCAAACGGAAGGAGACAACAGGAAGTGAGATGAAATCTACCCCATAGGAAGGGAAGTTCTCTCCTGTAAGAGTTAATATGGGAAAAACTTTTCTCCTTTCCACTGATGCTTTATCACCAATCCTTGTTTCACTAAAAACCCCAAATTTTCAAAAAACATTTGTCATTGGGACAAAAAGTGAGGTGAAATCTTCTGAAGAGGTGCACAGACAGCAAAACAAATGTCACAGGGGCGATAACCCTTCCCTATGTTTTCCAAAAAGCTTAAAAACAGATTTTTTGGCTGGAGCTACACTTTAAAAATGTACCAGTTCAAAATTACAAACAGATTCTACTTAACAACAAACCTACAGTCCCTGTCTTGTTTGCACTGCCTGTATACTGCTGTTCAGAGTATATAGGGCCTAGGGGCCCCACACCTTTTCTTTTTTTAGTTTGGGTGCAGGGTTCCCCTTAATATCCATACAGGACCCAAAGGGCCTGGTAATGGACTGGAGGGTACCCATGCCATTTGTCTCACTGATTTTCATCCATATAGCCGGGGCCCGACATTACATTAAAGCCGCAAGCAATTTTTAAATGACTGTTCTAAGCACGGGAAACACGCCCCACTTTACAGGCATACTATAGACACCCCCCAGGTACGATATTTAAAGGAATATTTCACTTTTTTTTTTTTTACTTTAAGCATCTTTAAAATCACTGCTCCTGAAAAAACAGCCATTTTTAAAAGTTTTTTTTGCATTGATACATGTCCCCTGGGGCAGGACCCGGGTCCCCAAACCCTTTTTAGGACAATACCATGCAAATTAGCCTTTAAAATGAGCACTTTTGATTTTGAACGTTCGAGTCCCATAGACGTCAATGGGGTTCTAACGTTCGTGCAAATTTTCGGTCCGTTCGCAGGTTGTGGTGCAAACCGAACCGGGGGTGTTCGGCTCATCCCTATTCAGGGGGAAGTACTGCTGCACCCAACCAATAAGTGACTGGGGGCACACTGTTCCCACCCTGCAGCCAAACTATGAAAGCACTGACTTTATGTCATATTCCCACCAACATAGCATGGTTTACAAAATATAAGAAATTGCTGCTTACCTTTTTAAGTGCTTTTACTGTGCTTATAAATCTTACTTGGTTTTCTCCTTGTATGGAATGTTGACGAGGGAGCTGGGGACTTATGTTTACCCTAATTAACCCTGTCTGTACTGTGCTGGCAGATCTCATTATCCGTTATAAACTAGAAAGATGCGCTGAATGAAAGAAGTCTTTATGTGTATGACCAGCTAAAGACCTCATTGCTTTGGTGGTACATTGTATGTTAATGTACTTTTAAAAATGTTCACTTGCTTTGTCCTTTATCTCCACTTTGTCATTCCAAACAGTCAACGCTGCCCATAGAGTCCTATGTTAAACCCTGCTCCAAAGAAATGAAAAAGGTGAATGGGAGCACATACACTATATTGTCAAAAGTATTGGGATGCCTGCCTTTACACGCACATGAACTTCAATGGCATCCCAGTTTTCGCCCGTAGGGTTCAATATTGAGTTGGCCCACCCTTTGCAGCTATAACAACTTCAAGTTTTCTGGGAAGATTGTCCACAAGGTTTAGGAGTGTGTCTATGGGAACGTTTGACCATCCTTCCAGAAGAGCATTTGTGAGGTCAGGCACTGATGTCACTTTTAATTCATCCCAAAGGTGTTCTATCCGGTTGAGCTCAGGACTCTGTGCAGGCCGGTCAAGTTCCTCCACCCCAAACTTGCTCATCCATGTCTTTATGAACCTTGGTTTGTGCACTGGTGCGCAGTCATGTTGGAACAAGAAGGGACCATCCCCAAACTGTTCCCACAACGTTGGGAGGATGAAATTGTCTAAAATGTCTTGGAATGCTGACGCCTTAAGTGTTCCCTTCACTGGAACTTAGGGGCCGAGCCCAACCTCTGAAAAACCACCCCACACCATAATCCCCCCCTCCCCCACCACCACCAAATGATTTGAACCAGTGCACAAACCAAGGTCCATAAAGACATGGATGAGCAAGTTTGGGGATGGAGGAACTTGACTGGCCTGCACAGACTCCTGACCTTAACCCCATAGAACACCTTTGGGATGAATTAGAGCGGAAACTGCGAGCCACGCCTTCTCCTCCACATCAGTGCCTAACCTCACAAATGCGCTTCTGGAAGAATAGTCAAACATTCCCATAGACACACTCCTAAACCTTGTGGACAGCCTTCTCAGAAGAGTTGAAGCTGTTATATCTGCAAAGGGTGGGCCAACTCAATATTAAACCCTACGGACTAAGACTGGGATGCCATTAAAGTTCATGTGCGTGTAAAGGCAGGTGTCTCAATACTTTTGACAATATAGTATATGTGCTCCCATTCACCTTTTTCATTTTTTTTGGAGCAGGGATTTACATAGGACTCTATGGGCAGCGTTTACTGTTTGGAATGACTCAATATTGAACCCTACAGACTAATGCCCCGTACACACGGTCGGATTTTCCGATGGAAAATATGTGATAGGACCTTGTTGTCGGAAATTCCGACCGTGTGTGGGCTCCATCGGACATTTTCCATCGGATTTTCTGACACACAAAGTTTGAGAGCAGGATATAAAATTTTCCGACAACAAAATCCGTTGTCGGAATTTCCGATCATGTGTACACAAATCCGACGCACAAAGTGCCACGCATGCTCAGAATAAATAAAGAGATGAAAGCTATTGGCTACTGCCCCGTTTATAGTCCCGACGTACGTGTTTTACGTCACCGCGTTCAGAATGATCGGATTTTCCGACAACTTTGTGTGACCGTGTGTATGCAAGACAAGTTTGAGCCAACATCCGTCGGAAAAAATCCATGGATTTTGTTGTCGGAATGTCCGATCAATGTCTGACCGTGTGTACGGGGCATAAGACTGGGATGTCATTAAAGTTCATGTGTGTGTAAAGGCAGACGTCACAATACTTTTAACAATATAGTGAAGGTGGAAATATGCTGTAGGGCAATCACTGCATAATTCAAAGTATGTGTCCATTTTAAGTGCATTGTTCTCACCATTTAAGTAACTTAGAAGAAAACTCTGGGTTTTGAGGTGAAAATCTAACAGGTCTGTCCTTCAGCGCTCCACTTAATTTGTTTGCAGGAAACAGACTTCACTTTCTATGTGTGTGGTTTTCCCATCCATGTGAACAGGAAATCAGTGACTTCTAGAAATTAAAGTACTAGAACATATTGTGTAACTAAAGGCAAATCTTTTTTTTTTTTTTTTTTGGAGATGGATTAGACCCCCTGTCAATTTTTTGTTTGCTGTCTATGCCCCCATTAGGGAGACTTACCCTCTCCTGTTCACTGTTATGACTGAAAGAATATCCCATTTTTGGATTGTCACCAGAACAAGAATAGAAGGAAATGTTCTAATGGGGACACCAGGAAAACCCCCCACTTTGGAGGGATTTTCATTAACTTCCTATTTTGGCTATGGGACAGGAAGTAGAGGGAAATGTCCCCAATGGGACACAGATGGCAAAACAAAACAAAGTCACAGGGATTTTACCCTTTCTTACTCTCTTTAAAATGAAAAAAAAAGTTTTGTCTTACGTTCTGCTTGAATTACCGTATTTGTAATCAGTATAAAACTGCATTTCTTACAACTTTCTAAGGTTCAGCTTTAAACAGAAATCTGTTTGACTAAAAACTCTCTTTAAAACTAAGTATTGAAAAGCATCAGTAGCTGTTTCTGATAATGTTAGGTGCCTGGCTGCATTTGGCTATACTTCAAGTCACTGGCCCAGAAACGGATATGGAGCCAGAAGGGTCAGAATTCATGATTGCCATGGTTGTGTTGAGTCATTGACTCTAGGCAGCCAGGCAACTTGTATTTTCAGATAGAGGTCTGCAATGGCAGCCCTCATAGTCTTTTAAATACAGATTTCCTTTAATGACTCCTTCTTTCATGAGAGTTTTGGAAAGGGTGTACGTTGTATAATTGAGAATATTGCTCTATGCTCTCTGCTTTATGAGCATTATTGTAAAAATATTCAGATTTTATCTTCTCTAAACATTTACAGTATATGTTGGTATATCAAGGACAGCAAGATCTGTTTTGCAAATTTACAGTGTGTTAGTGGCCCCTATATGTACAGTTAGGTCCATATACTGTATATTTGGACACAGGCACAATTTTCATACTTTTGGCTCTGTATGCCACCAGAATAAAATTAAAAACAAAACAATCCAAATGAATTTGAAGTGCAGACTTTCACATTTAATTCAAGGGGTTGAACATAAATATCATGTACAAATTTTAGGAACTGCAACCGTTTTTATACATAGTCTCCCTATTTTCAGGGGCTCAAATGTAATTGGACAAATGAATATAATCATAAATAAAATGTTCGTTTTTAATATTTTGTTGAGAATCCTTTACTGGCAATGACTGCCTGGAGTCTGGAACCCATGGACATTACCAAAGACTGGGTTTCCTCCTTTCTGATGCTTTGCCAGGCTCTAACTGCAGCTGTCTTCAGTTGATCTTTGTTTGTGGGTCTTTCTGCCTATAGTTTTGCCTTCAGCAAGTAAAATGCATGCTCAATTGGGTTGAGATCAGGTGATTGACTCGGCCATTGCAGAATATTCCACTTCTTTTCCTTCAAAAGCTTCTGGGTTGCTTTTGCAGTGTGTTTTGGATCATTGTCCATCTGTACTGTGAAGCACCGTCCAATCAACTTTGCTCCATTTTCTCAAAATCTGGGCTGACAGTATATCTGTAAACACTGCAGAATTCATCCGGCTGCTTCTGTTACATCATCAATAAACACCAATGACCCAGTGCCACTGGAAGTGATACATGCCCATGCCATCACACTGCCTCCACCATGTTTTACAGATAACGTTGTGTGCTTTGGATCATGAGCTGTTCCAAGCCTTCTCCACACTTTTTTCTTCCCGTCATTCTGGTACAGATTAATATTAGTTTCATCCTTCCAAAGAAAGTCTAATTTGGCTTTTCTATTCTTCAGGCTTATGAATGGTTTGCACCTTGTGGAGAACCCTCTGTATTTGCTCTCAAGAAGTCCTCTCTTGATTGTAGACTTTGACAATAATACGCCTATCTCCTGGAGAGTGTCCTTCACTTGTCTGGATGTTGTGAATGGGTTTCTCTTTACCATAGAGAGGATCCTGTGATCATCCACCACTGTTGCACTCCGTGGACATCCAGGCTTTTTTATGTTGCTGAGCTCACCAGTGCATTCTTCTTTCCACAGAACGTATCAAACTGTTGATTTGGCCACTCCTAATGTTGCTGCTATCTCTCTGGTGGATTTGTTTTGGGTTTGAAGCTTTACAATGGCCTGTTTCACTTGCATGGACAGCTCCTTTGAACGCATGATGTAGGCTCACAGCAATAGATTCCAAATGCAAAATACCACACTTAGAATCAACTCCAAACCTTTTACCTGCTTAAAGGGGAGTTCCACCCAAAAGTGGAACTTCCGCTCATTGTACTCCTTACCCCTCCGTTGCCACATTTGGCACCTTTCGGGGGGGAAAGGATACCTGTCTTTCACAGGTATCCTGTCCCCACTTCCGAGAGCCTCAACCACGGATATTTGCGTCACCGCTCGGGCTCCCTTGTCCTCCCTCATCCTTTCCCGGCCACCGGGCCAGAAGGAGAGAGGAGCGGAGCCTCGCGCATGCGCAGTAGGGTTCCAAGCGTGAAGCCGTAAGACTACACTGCCGGGTTCCCTTACTCGCAATGGAGACTGCAGCACCTGACAGCTGATGGAAACATCGCTGGACTCCAGGACAGGTAAGTGTCCGATTATTAAAAGTCAGCAGCTGCAGTATGTGCAGCTGCTGTTATTTAATTTTAGCAGCGGTGGGCGGACCTCATCTTTAATTGATGAAGTAACCAAAGAGTAGCCCACATCTGGCCATGAAACAGGTTTTGATTCAATTGTTCAATTACTTTTGGTCCCTTGAAAAAAAGCGGATGGCTATTCTTAGGAGC
Source organism: Aquarana catesbeiana (assembly GCF_042186555.1). Lineage (NCBI taxonomy): Eukaryota > Metazoa > Chordata > Amphibia > Anura > Ranidae > Aquarana > Aquarana catesbeiana. The sequence goes on from NC_133326.1 coordinate 618,283,703, forward strand.
TAGAATTCCTAAACCCTTCCTCTGATTTAGATACCCTAATATTAAACCTGAGAGTGTGCACTTTCAGCCCATATCCATTATATAACTATAGCTTGAATATGTTTTGGTATATAACTGGAAAAAAAAATTGTGCCTGTGTCCAAGTATATATGGACCTAACTCTATGTGCACACTTTAGTTCAGACTTTAGTTGTCCTGGAAAGTAATCTACTAAGAGTGAAGAGTAGGGTTGCCATTGCCTGTTTTTTTACTGGCCTAGTCCTTAAAATTGTACTGTCTTGCCCCACTTTTATGTCGTTTTTCTGTGTTGTATTGAGCTGTATCAGGGATTTAATGTTTTGTAGTATGCTGTCATCCAGTGGCAGTTTTGGGCCACTACAACTTGTTTACTATGTGATTTGGGTTTCTCCCTCTGTAGCTAGACCCACTCTTCTTCTTCCATGTTCTCTCAGTCAGTGTTAGTTCTTGGCAGAGACAGGGCTCAAGAAAGTTATTGTGTTCTTACCCTTTATAATACTAGAAATACTTCATCTGTTCGGCAGCTTAAGTAAAATTGTATTGGATTCAACTTCTGTATCTTATAGAAGACTTCTGGCCCGTACACACGATCCGAAAACTGTCGTCCGAGGAAGAATCGTACGATATTCTGATCGTGTGTACACTACTTTCAACAGCCGATCACGACAGTTCATCCGATATTATTCGATCGGACGTGCACGAAAATTTTCCTTGTACGATTCCAGATCGTACGATTTTAGTTTAGTCAGTATAGTTGTCGTCCGAAAATACAATACAAATACATTACAACACATGACATCACTTCTGATTTTTTTTTTTTCTGTCGTACGAGAATTTTCGTGACTTTATTTACCTATTCAATTTCTACTTGCAACTATTAAGCGAAAAAGGCCGTACGATCTGTCATACGATATTTGGATCGTGTGTACGGGCCATTAAGCTGTAAAAAGTACAGGCAGATAACCATACTGGCCAAACAGACTGGGCCTAAGGAGGTATGTCAAAGCATAAAGGGGCATTTGAAACAGAAAAGGGAGTTGTTGCCAATGTTATTATTAGACAAATATCATAAGGCTATTCATTTTTACCAGAAAAGCAGGCAACCTTAGTAAAGAGGAACATCAAGTTCTCCTTTTTATTTTTAAAGAATTTAAAGCGGTGTTCCACTCGTAATTTTTTTTTTTTTAAAGTCAGCAGCTACAAACACTGTAGCTGGTGTTAGAACATCTATCAGTTTTTTTGCTCTCTGTGTCTTCCATTTATTCTCTCTGATTTCTTGTCATGGTGACACTGGGACAGGAAATAAGGCGAAATCTCCCTGATAAGGACATAGATCTCAATAAAAATTTGACAGATGTTTTGATTCTTACCCACGGGGAGTAATGTTTTATTCTGTTGATGGGAGAACGCCAAAATGCCATAATTTCAATGCATTTGAATAGACCCTTCAGACCAATACATGGTTCATTTACATGTTATCTCATTTATAGAGGTATGGATGTGGAATGTTTTTGTTTGACATGCGGCACCCTTCCATGTGCTCATTGCTGTTAAGGCCAGTTATGGGTTGGGGCAGTTGCCGTTTGTTTGTACTGTTTCTTATTTGGTGGGGGGCGCACTGGACACCGTTTGCAGCCATTGTGCTGTTTGCTGGGTGTCCTCTGCACCCCTGTACCTTTAAGGAGGAGTGGGCTCCCTCCAGGCACACCTGCCCTTAATCCATCAATTACTATACTGTATGTGCTTCTATGGGGGCTCTCAAAATGTATAGAGTTAGGACTGCAGATAATACTGGGGTGCTTTGTTGCAGCCTCTGCAGCTTACACATGTAGTTGCTAATGTGTGCAAACTAAACCCCTATTTTTAACGTGAACTGTTAGACAGGACGATACGGTATATTGCAGGCAGGTTGGTAAGTTGAGCTGGGAATTTTTCTTTGATTTTGTTTGACATGCGTCACCCTTTTATGTGCTCTTTGCTGTTAAAGTGGAACTTCAGTAATTTTTTTCATCTTTCAATCTATTAAATCCTCTGCCCTTGTTGCTTTAACTTTGGATAGTAAAACATTTTTTTTTTCTGCCAGTAAATACCTTATACAGCCCACTTCCTGTTTCTTGTCTGGAAAAAAGCCTAGGCTTATGACATCATGCACAGCTCTCTCTCTCTAACTCTCTGGTGAGAGTTTGCCAGGAAGAGAGGTGGGATGAGTCATAAGAGGGCCAATGAGAGCTGCAGAGCTGGAGGCGTGTGTCTGTGTATATTCCAGGAAGTGAAGAAGCAGCAGCTTCAGCTGCCCACAGTTAAAATGATTGCTGCCAGACTCAGTGGATGGAGATTTCTGCAGCATATTTGGCAAGTACAGAATCACAGTATATATAACATTAAATGCAAAGTGGTTGGAGAGAAGCTTCGGAATGGTAAAGATGTTTTTATTACAAATTATGTGAGCAGACTGCAGTTTCTCTTTAAGGCCAGTTATGGGTTGGGGCAGTTGTCGTTTGATTGTACAGCGGATATGGGATGGACTCTAACCCTTAGCCAATTACCTTTGGATGGGTTACCTGTTCTGGTGTGAAGAGAGTCATTGCCTCTTCACTGGCTTTGTCAATGAGTTAGTTCCGATGACTGGATTGGGTTAAGTTTTACGATATCAGTGCAACATTACAATCGCAACAAGTTCAAACAACACAGGTTCTGCAAAAAAGGATTCAGACAACCGTTCAGTCAGTCCCCAGGGCGTTCTATAATAACAAGATGTACCATTTCGCAACCACATATTGCCTATCAGAAGGAAAAACTGTAATCTTTAGGGCTGCAACTAATGATTATTTTCATAATCGATTAGTTGTCCGATTATTGTTTCAATTAATTGGTTAATAACCTTAAAAAAAAGTGTTGGTGTATAATTTAGTTAATATGTAAAGTTTTAAAAAAAGGCAATTTATTCTTAAATATCTCTATGCAGTGGTTAATATAAATAATCAACTATATGGTTAGGGAGCAAAATATCTAATCCACTCTGAGAATAACAGACAGAAGAGATATACTGTATATACTATTAGAGGGGATATACTGTATATACTATTAGAGGAGATATACTGTATATACTATAAGGCTCCATTCACACTAGCGCGTTTTTTGATGCATTTTGCATTTTGCAGAAATGCACGGGAATTTTTTAACATGGGTTCCTATGGAACATGTTCACATCAATGCCTTTTTGTTTCTCTGCATTTTTGGAAAGGGTCAGGGACTTTTTTTCATGCAAAATGCAGTGTTTTGCATGTAATAGAATTCAATGGACAAGCATCAAAAATGCAAGTGCACCATTTTTGCAGCGTTTTTGATGCGTTTTTGATGCGTTTTTGCCGTTTTTTGTTTTTTTTTTTAATTTTTTTTAAGACTATAAAAAAAACTGTAAAAAAAAAAAAAAAACGCAAATCGCGGCAAAATCGTGGCAAAAACGCCGCAAAAACGCTGCAAAAACGCTGCTCAAAAACGTGGCAAGCATGAAAAAAAAACCTCCAAAAACGCTCAAAAGCAACATGCATAGGTGTGAATCGAGCCTTAGAGGAGACATACTGTATATACTATTAGAAGATATATACTGTATATACTATTAGAGGAGATATACTGTATATACTATTAGAAGATATATACTATATATACTATTAGAGGGTGAATCTGGTAAATATCATCAGACTCAGAGATCATTTTTTTTATTTAAAAAACAAACAATGTCTTCCTTCAAAAAAAATGTAATTTTAAGAACGTTCGTTTGATTTTTAATCGTTAGTGGGGTCAAATCGACTTTCATTTTCAACCACAGTGTCGGGAAAATTTGCAAGTAATAGAAAACTTCAGGAATTTTCAGCCAGTGTATGTGGTTTTCGTTCAGAAATTACATTCCCTTTTTAAACAGAATGTTAAAAACAAGTGAACAACAACATTCTTTCATTCAGCGAATGTACAAAGATTTTTGGTCTGAATATTCTCGTCTGAAGCAGTTTGCTTTTGATGTGTTTCTGCAGTGCTTTTTGCTGTGCGTCTTGATTTTTGCGCACGTGATTTTGCTGCGATTTGCATTTTTGCATTTTTTTTGGGGCCAATTTGTTGTTGGGCAGATTAAAAAACACAAATTGCTGCAAAAACACATTACATGCTTTTCTGCAGCTTCTCCATTGAAGTATATTGAACCAAAAAAGCACCGTTTTGCGTTAAAAAAATGACCCTTTCCAAATACGCAGTGGCTGAAAAAAGCATAGATGTGAATGTGTCCCATAGGAAACCATGTAAATGAACTGTAGTATGTTTCTGCAAAAAGCACCAAAAAACACATAGATGTGAACCAGGTCTAAGACGTTAAGTAACATAATGGGGTTAAAAAAAAACTAAAATTAGCCCTTTATAGTGCAAAAAAATCAGATAATCACTACTGTAAGGGGTTCCTTTTTTTACTGTAGAACTGTGAAAGTAAAATTTACAGTAGCGATTATTTGCTCTTTTTGTACTATAAAGGACTCATTTTAGGTTTTTTTTAACCCCATTATGTTACTTGCTGATTAATTGATTATGAAAATAGTAATCGATTAATTTCATAATCGATTAGTTGTTTCAGCCCTAGTAATCTCCCTACGCCTAATATTTAGGACTTTATTCGAGATGATATATATCCTCTCTGATTAAAGAAAAATGCATGGTGTGAACAGTCAGTTTGCTCCCTGTAGTATGAGAAGGCCTCAACCCTCCGTTTATTTTGCAGCTGCCAAGTCTAAAGGATTCTTTTAGGGACATGAGACATCATACCATTTTTATGTCTAATGTGATAAAGACTCTACTGTAATGGACTGGATTGTCTTCTCACAGAATTTGGGCTTCTCTGCATTACCTTTAAGTTTTTTCTTTACAGATAGCTTTTACACTTTTACACACAGGAGGAGGGGGTCCAGGTATTATAAATAGACCTTTTAATTAAAAAAAGGGATTATATAGCACATATTTTTTCACATAAAAGGTGGCAAACTTAGTGAAGGAGAACCTCAAGTTTCTCTTTTTAAACATCAATTTGAACCTATTTGTATTATCAGATTCCTACCACCTCAAGTATAGCGAGATTAAGGTATTAAAAAGTAGTCATGTTGCATTTTACACATATTTTTAGAGTAAAGTTGTCTAACTGGTTGACCAAATAAAAAACTGCAACAATTAGCAAACGTTTATAAAATGCTTTTTTATGAAAAGAAAAGGTTACCTTAACTCTTTAGGTAATAGTGCCACCTAGTGGGATTAGGAGATGTCATTATTGAAGCTGGGCACTAGAGGGAGTTATTGCAGTGCTCCAAGAAAATGGGTTACGCATCACTTACAATCTGTATGTATACAAATATTATCATTTTACATGCAGCATGTCTCCAACTGTAGCAAATCTGCAGTTTCCTGTAATATGTCCATAGACAGTCTTTTGCGTTACGTATAAGAACAATACCTGGTAGTGCTCCACGATTCTGGCTAAAATGAGAATCACGATTTTTTTGCTTAGAAGATAGATCACGATTCTCTCATGATTCTCGTGGCATAAAATCATCTTTTACATTAAAACAAAAAAAAAAAAATTGGGCTAACTTTACTGTTTCTTTTTTTATAATTCATTGAAGTTATTTTTTCCCAAAAAATTGCGTTTGAAAGATCGTTGGGCAAATACATTGTGACATAAAATATTGCAGCAATTGACATTTTATTCCCTAGGGTCTCTGCTAAAATATACAGTATATAATGTTTGGGGGTTCCAAGTAATTTTCTAGCAAAAAATATTGATTTTACCTTAAGAAACAAGTGTCAGAAAAAGATTTAGACTTTAAGTGGTTAAACCTCCTGCATTTACATTTGTTTAAAAACTTGGCAGACTGCCTGGATTTTTTCTCTTTACACACAGAAGTTTCCCTTTGATCTAAGAAGGAAGTTAGTTACAATGTTTCATTTTAAAAACTTGGCAGACTGCCCGGATGTTTTCTTTTGACAGCTGAGTGAGCAGATAAGTCTCTCCAATTGTTATATGAAAGAATCGGCAAACTCTGCAATAGAGATCGTCAGAGGGGTTGAATCGAGATGACGATTTTTTAACGATTAATTGTGCAGCTCTAATACCTGGTAAGTTGACAACCAATACTACGTGGATCTTTTCAGTAAGAAGAAAGATATGTCACATAACATTATTTATGTAGACTTCTGGCAATGGGAGGTCCAAGTACAAAATGTGGTAATATGATTCTGGTTGCTTTGTAGGCTTTTCAAATGCTTTACAGTAGTGAGTGTTGGGTACATCTTATGGCATACAAGTTTTTCCCACAAGTGTTGGGACAATTAGAGAGTATAAGAAATATGTATTGTGATTTGTTAAAGAGGAGCTTTGGGCTCCATCAGGAAAAAATTAAATTCAGCAACTACAAATACTGTAGCTGCTGACTTTTATTATTAGGAAACTTACCTGTCCACGAATCCAGCGGTGTCTTCACCCAAGCCAATTTTTCAATTGGCTCTCGGGTGCTGCCGCCACCATCTCGGCTAAGGGAAACCGGCTGTGAAGCCTTGAGGCTTTACAGCCGGTTCCCTACTGTGCATGTGCGAAGCACGCTGTGCTTTGTGAATGGCCCAGCAGCGGGGAAGGAGGAGGGAGACCGAACACCACAGCGAAGTGAGCTGGAAGTGGGAGCAGGTACCTGCCAAAACCAAGTACCTGCTCCCCCCCAAAGGGGCCAAATGTGGCAGTGGAGGGGGGGCAAACAAGCAGATTATCCCCTTTTGGGTGGAGCTACGCTTTAACAATCTATTACAAAATTGTTGTTATCTACACTTTTTTAAACAGTGTATTGATTTTGAGGTTTAAGCATTTACAGTATGCATAGGCTGTTCCAGTCCAGTATATCCATTACATCATAGTCATTGATAAACATAAGTCCAACTGGTGTTATTATTGATATAAAGAAAACCTCTACCGACAAAAGTCATATTAGTGATGTAAGAAGCAGGATTGTTACAAACCTCAGAAGGCATTTTGATAAGAAAGGAGGTAAACAATTATAATCAAAACTAAAGTTAAGAGTGGTGGCCAAAGGAGTCAATATTTACATACCTATCTATTTTGGGGAAGTTTGCTGCATAAAGCCCTATGAGAGGGAAGCGTGGCTTCTTTGGTAAGAGATCCATGTGCCCCTCTCTCTATGGAGTTTCTTGTGGTTGTTATTCCTATATGACAGGGGTCTGCAAACTTTATAAACAATGGGCCAGTTTTCTGCCTCTCAGCCTGGGGGGTGGGGGGAGAGATTGTGGTCAGTGGGAGTAGAAAATTCCCCAAATTTGGTGGTCAGTGGGAGTAAAACAATTACCCAGCACCTGCTGTCAATAGGAGGAGGAATAGTGCCCCATCATTGGATTTGGTTGGAGGAATAATTCCCCATCATTGGTATTAGCTGGAGGAATAGTGCCCCATTGTTGGTATTAGTTGGAGGAATAGTGTCCCATCATTGGTATTAGTTGGAGGAATAGTGCCCCATCATTGGTATCAGTTGGAGGAATAGTGCCCCATCATTGGCATTAGTTGGAGGAATATTGCCCCATCCTTGGTATTAGTTGAAGGAATAGTGCCCCATCATTGGTATTAGATGGAGGGATAGTGCCCCATTATTGGATTTGGTTGGAGGAATAATTCCCCATCATTGGTATTAGTTGGATGAATAGTGTCCCATCATTGGTATTAGATGGAGGGATAGTGCCCCATCATTGGATTTGGTTGGAGGAATAATTCCCCATCATTGGTATTAGCTGGAGGAATAGTGCCCCATTGTTGGTATTAGTTGGAGGAATAGTGTCCCATCATTGGTATTAGTTGGAGGAATAGTGTCCCATCATTGGTATTAGTTGGAGGAATAGTGCCCTGTCATTTGTATTAGCTGGAGGAATAGTGCCCCCTTGTTGGTATTAGTTGGAGGAATAGTGTCCCATCATTGGTATTAGTTGGAGGAATAGTGCCCCGTCATTTGTATTAGTTGGAGGAAGAGCGTCCCACCATTGGTATTAGTTGGAGGTATAGTGCTCCATCTTTAGATTTGGCCAGAGGAATAATGCCCAATCTTTGGTATCAATGAGAAGGATAGTGCCCCATTGTTGGTGTCAGTAGCAGGAAGTATACCCCACTGTTGGGGTCCAGTGGGAGGAATAGCGCCTCATAGCAGTGAGCAGTGAGAGGAATAGTGCCCCAAGGGCTGGATAAAGGCAAGCAAAGGGCCATGGTTTGGAAATTACTGTTATGATATTCTTTAAACACACATTTCATGTTGATATTGTACATAACCTTAAACATTATAGATGCAGTGATTTATTTATTTATTTATTACAAGTATTTATATAGTGCCAACAATTTACGTAGCACGTTTACATATATATTGTACATTCACATTAGTCCCTGCCCTGACGTTTTCCCATCTTTTAGCAATATGTGTGGATGTAAAAAAAATACGTATGAAGGGCGCTCTCTATACCTATGCTGAAAAAAACTAGAGGAGAGACATTGGAAAAAGCCAATGACTTCAGAAATAGTATGGAAAACCTGAGTTTCAGCGTTACAGGACCAAAGAAGTGTGAAGTAATATACCCATCTGGCCACACTCTCTCCATATACAATATATATATTAATAACTAGTTTACATACGGATGAGATAATGAGCATATGTTTAAAACTTAAAAATGTCACCTCTCTACATGCTTCTATAGATTGCTTCTATAGATTGCAATGACTTGATGAATGTCGTTCAAAAGTACTTCAAAAAATGTTTTGTTTTAATATTCGATTTTGCTGAACAAAAACCACATTCCCTGTTAGAATTTGATCTTTCAGGAACATTTTTCCATCCTGAATTTTCTTATCGCTGCAGTCAAAAACGAACATCAGTTTTGACCCCATTGACGATTGGAAAATTTAACAATGTTCTCAAAACAAAAAATTTTGAACAAAGTTTTACTAGTGTTTGGCCAGCTTAAGTCTAAAGGTATTTTGAATCTAAAATCTGGAGTTAGGGCAGAACTTTACTTTGTCAAGCATCATAATGTCCCATCATTGATATTAGTTGGAGGAATAATGCCCCATTGTTGATATCAATGAGAGGGATAGCACCATCATTGGTGTTAGTGGCAGGAATTCTGCTCCACTCTTGGTGTCTAGTGGGAGGATTAGTGCCCCAAGATCTGGATAAAGACAAGTCAACTTAAGGTGTACCTTTACTCTGTTGATCATCATTCATTTTGACATTTTTTAATCCTTATTCTGCTAGCCTTAGTAAATAGATAGGAAGGTATATAATATTTACTTGTTTTATATTTCTTTAATTTTCTTTAGTTGCTTCCTGGTTTTTGGCCTGAGCCAAAATGACGTTATACATCCCAGAAGCCTACATGGGCACGTTTTTTCTTTCATCTGGAGGAGGGAAAAAGAAGTTTTCACAACTAAGCACACCCTCCTGCCTGCATGGCAGATGGAATCTAGGAAGTAAATCCTACCTGATTCATCTGCCCTTACTCAAGATGGCTGCGGCTAGAAATGCCAAGGGGTGTTTTCAAAGTGATTTCTCAACAAAATAAAGAATAGACATGGATGGATGGGTGAGTTTGCTTTGAAAAATAAGAATGAATTAAAGCGGAGTTCCACCCAAAAGTGGAACTTCCGCTCACTTGTCTCCTCCCCCCTCCGGTGCCACATTTGGCACCTTTCAGGGGGGAGAGGATACCTGTCTTTAACAGGTATCCTGTCCCCACTTCCAGGAGCCACGCCGCTGATGTCACCGCTCGGTTCCATGCCCTTCCTTCCCCTGCCGCCAGGCCAGTAGGAGAGAGGAGCAGAGCTTCGCGCATGAGCGTTCCTGGTGTGAAGCCATAAGGCTACACTGCCGGGTTCCCTTACCCGCAATGGCAGCGGCAGCACCCGACAGCTGATGGAAACACCAGCTAGAGTGCTGACTTTGCTGGACTCCAGGACAGGTAAGTGTCCTGTTATTAAAAGCCACCAGCTGCAGTATGTGTAGCTGCTGGCTTTTAATTTTTGCAGCGGTAGGCTGACCTCCGCTTTAAATCATTTTTTCTGTTTATGTTGCTCAGATAAAAATTTTTTCCACAAAGAACACAAGAAGAGACTGGGTGGTGCTGAAGAAGAGCCAGTAGGTGGAAGGCTGTATCTGCCCAAATCATTTTTAGTTTGCGAAAAAAACTTTATTTTTTATTTAAAAAAAATATTTGTATAGTTTTGAAAACCATACAGAAAAGGGGTGACAAACTTAGACCATTCATCATAAAATGTAATCACTTCACCTCTTCCTTTCTGGTTCTTTGCTTCCCACCTACCTCATCAGTGGATCAGTGGGTGCCTTGTCTGTCTTCTAAACTGACTACTCTAAGCCTGATATCCACAGTATATTGTCTGTAAATGTTGAGATTGCTTTCCAGATTGGTCTCAAGGAATTGACAAATCTTCAATTTGTTCTCATATTTAGTATTGTGTTATTATAACATTTTAAAAATAAAATAAAATGCATTTCTTAAAGGCAATATGAACTGGGAGAATATGGAGGTTGACATTGTAGACTTATCTTTCTGTAAATCAAACTTGTCAACTTGGCTGACTGTAATGCTAATCCAATGGCTTTAATACTTTCTCAAGCACTGACATAAAACAAGACTGCAGTTCAGATCTTCATTCTTCTTTTCTGAACTATATGGCCATTTCAGAATAGTGATTCAGGCCTGAGACAGCCAGGCAACTAGTATTCTTAGAAGGAGGTCAGTAATGGCAGTGCCGATATTTCTCTCAGAATCCGGAATCAGAGGAGATAACGTGTTGTTTATTATTGGCCTTGGAGTTATTGCTTTGACATAATTTTTTTGGTTGAATAATGATTTGATTTGGTATATTTTCTATATTTTTGGATGCATAGAATGCACTTTTTGGTTAAGTTCTATTGGCAGATAGCATGTCTAATTTTTTTGGTTTTATTTGTTTATTTGTTCAGCCCCGGAAGGATTTACCCCCTTCCTGACCAGAGCACTTTTTACAATTTGGCACTGCGTCGCTTTAACTGCTAATTGCAATGCAATGCTGTACCCAAACGAAATTTGCGTCCTTTTCTTCCCACAAATAGAGCTTTCTTTTGATGGTATTTGATCACCTCTGCCGTTTTTATTTTTGCGCTATAAACGGAAAAAGACCGAAAATTTTGAAAAAAAATTATATTTTCTATTTTTGTTATAAAAAAAATCCAATAAACTCCATTTTAGTCATACATTTAGGCCAAAATGTATTCGGCCATATGTCTTTGGTAAAAAAAATGGCAATAAGCGTATATTTATTGGTTTGCACAAAAGTTATAGCGTCTACAAACTAGGGTACATTTTCTGGAATTTACACAGCTTTTAGTTTATGACTGCCTATGTCATTTCTTGAGGTACTAAAATGGCAGGGCAGTACAAAACCCCCCAAATGACCCCATTTTGGAAAGTAGACACCCCAAGGAAATTGCTGAGAGGCATGTTGAGCCCATTGAATATTTATTTTTTTTGTCCCAAGTGATTGAATAATGACAAAAAAAAAAAAATTACAAAAAGTTGTCACTAAATGATATATTGCTCACACAGGCCATGGGCATATGTGGAATTGCACCCCAAAATACATTCAGCTGCTTCTCCTAAGTACGGGGATACCACATGTGTGGGACTTTTTGGGAGCCTAGCTTCATACGGGGCCCCGAAATCCAATCACCGCCTTCAGGATTTCTAAGGGCGTAAATTTTTGATTTCACTCCTCACTACCTATCACAGTTTCGAAGGCCATAAAATGCCAAGATAGCACAAAACCCCCAAAAATGACCCCATTTTGGAAAGTAGACACCCCAAGCTATTTGCTGAGAGGCATGGTGAGTATTTTGCAGCTCTCATTTGTTTTTGAAAATGAAGAAAGACAAGAAAAATGTATTTTTTTTTTCTTTTTTCAATTTTCAAAAGTTTGTGACAAAAAGTGAGGTCTGCAAAATACTCACTATACCTCTCAGCAAATAGCTTTGGGTGTCTATTTTCCAAAATGGGGTCATTTGGGGGGGTTTGTGCCATCTGGGCATTCCATGGCCTCCGAAATTGTGATAGGCAGTGAAGAGTGAAATCAAAAATTTACGCCCTTAGAAAGCCTGAAGGCGGTGCTTGGTTTTCGGGGTCCCGTACGCGGCTAGGCTCCCAAAAAGTCTCACACATGTGGTATCCCCGTACTCAGGAGAAGCAACAGAATTTATTTTGGGGTGTAATTTCACATACTCCCATGGCATGTTTGAGCGATATATCATTTAGTGACAACTTTGTGCAAAAAAAAAAAAAAAAAAAATTGTCTTCTTCCCGCAACTTGTGTCACAATAAAGAATATTCCATGGACTCGACATGCCTCTCAGCAAATAGCTTGGGGTGTCTACTTTCCAAAATGGGGTCATTTGGGTGGGGGTTTGAACTGTCCTGGCATTTTATGCACAACATTTAGAAGCTTATGTCACACATCACCCACTCTTCTAACCACTTGAAGACAAAGCCCTTTCTGACACTTTTTGTTTACATGAAAAAATTATTTTTTTTTTGCAATAAAATTACTTTGAACCCCCAAACATTATATATTTTTTTAAAGCAAATGCCCTACAGATTAAAATGGTGGGTGTTTCATTTTTTTTTCACACAGTATTTGCGCAGCGATTTTTCAAACGCATTTTTTGGGGAAAAAACACACTTTTTAAATTTTAATGCACTAAAATACACTATATTGCCCAAATGTTTGATGAAATAAAAAAGATGAGGCCGAGTACATGGATACCAAACATGACATGCTTTAAAATTGTGCACAAACATGCAGTGGCGACAAACTAAATACATTTTTAAAAGCCTTTAAAAGCCTTTACAGGTTACCACTTTAGATTTACAGAGGAGGTCTACTGCTAAAATTACTGCCCTCGATCTGACCTTCACGGTGATACCTCACATGCATGGTGCAATTGCTGTTTACATTTGACGCCAGACCGACGCTTGCGTTCGCCTTTGTGCGAGAGCAGGGGGGGACAGGGGTGCTTTTTTTTTTTTTTTTTTTCTTTATTAATTTTTTTATTTTTTATCTTATTTTTAAACTGTTCCTTTCATTTTTATTTTTTTTAATCATTTTTATTGTTATCTCAGGGAATGTAAATATCCCCTATGATAGCAATAGGTAGTGACAGGTACTTTTTTTTGAAAAAATTGGGGTCTATTAGACCCTAGATCTCTCCTCTGCCCTCAAAGCATCTGACCACACCAAGATCGTTGTGATAAAATGCTTTGCCAATGGCGCTGTTTACATCCGGCGAAATCTAAGTCTTGAAATGCTCGTAGCTTCCGGTTTCTTAGGCCATAGAGATGTTTGGAGCCATTCTGGTCTCTGATCAGCTCTATGGTCAGCTGGCCGAATCACCGGCTGCATTCTCAGGTTCCCTGTTGGGACAGGAGAGCCAGAGAAAAACAGGAAGATGGTGGGGGGGGCATTCCCTCCCACTGCTTGTAAAAGCAGTCTAGAGGCTAATTAGCTGCTAGGATTGCTTTTACATGAAAGCCGACCGCTGGCTGAAAAGAATGATACCAAGATGATACCTAAACCTGCAGGCATCATTCTGGTATAACCACTCAAAGTCCAGCAACATACCAGTACGTTGCTGGTCCTTGTTGGGCATATATTGTAAACTTTTTTTTCATGCAGCCTGTGGGAAAAGATATTGATCGGTGGGTATGCCCACCATTAGAATACCTCCCTTCATCCACCCACTTCTAATGATGGACATACATGCACCGTATATATATGCCGAAGCATGGGGGCATCCTCCCGCAAAAGTTAGGAGCAAATCGCTCCTCCGCCCACTGCTGCCCACTGCTGCCCCCACAAGCATATATGCTGAAGTATGTAACTGTGGTGGTGAAATCACCTCCGACTGCGCTGGAGTCATGGCTTTATGTATCGTGGGAGCAAACGCTGTTGCTGTCAAGATAAATAAATCCACCCTGCAACTGAATGGCGTACCTGCTAAGCAAATGATGGTTAACAAAAAACAAAGTAACATTACAGTATAACAGTAATACTTACCATACCTGCAAAGCAAATATAAAAAAAAACATAATAAAAAATAAAACATTTAACGCAACCTGTGCCTACCTAAAATATATATATGCCGAAGCATGGGGGCATCCTCCCGCAAAAGGCAGGAGCAAATTGCTCCTCCACCCACTGCTGCCCCCACGCTTCGGCATATATGCTGAAGTATGTAACTGTGGTTGTGAAATCACCTCCGACAGCGATGGAGTCACGGCTTTATATATCGTGGGAGCAAACGCTGTTGCTGTCAAGATAAATAAATCCACTCTGCAGCTGAATGGCGTACCTGAAAACAAAAAAGTGGTTAACAATAAAAAAACAAAGTATAAAAAAATTGCATACCTATAAAGCAAACATGATAAAAACATAACAATAAAACATTGCAGTATAGAATACAATAAAAAAGAGCAGAACAATAGAGAGAGAATAGAGAAAGAACAATAAAACAACAACTATTTTTGGTTTTTTTATTTTATATTTTTTTTGTATTTTTATTTTTTTTATTTATTTTTTTTTTACACTTTTTTTAGTAACTTTAACTTTTTTAACTGGTACCAGGTTTGGGTCTCTCAAAATGCGATGGCATCTTGGGAGACCCTGTGAAAGTGTGTCCTAGTCTGTGCAGTGCTGTACCCTATGCTAATACTCAACTAGTGTATGGTAGCGTTCAAAACATTCACCAATGCATAGACCAGGATTGTCAGGACAGGAGGGACAACAATACCGGGTGTCATGCCTAAATCCGCGCTTGCTGCAGACACGACATCTTTTTTGGGGGGCTCGTTGGGTAGGGATACTCGGGAGGACATAAGGAAAATGCCTCTCATGCAGCCAGCTTACTGCATTTGGTTGGGGAAGTTGAGGTGGAGCACCGTCTGGAAACAGAAGGGCTCTGACGATCTCTTCCTGGAATTTAAGGAAGGATCCAGTCCGTCCTGAAGCTCTGTATAGCACATGAGCATTCAGCAAAGCCAATTGAAATAAATAAACAGACACTTTTTTGTACCAGCGTCTGGCCTTACGGGCAACTAGGTACGGCGCCAACAACTGGTCGTTGAGGTCCACCCCTCCCATATTGAGGTTATATTCGTGGACACAGAGGGGTTTCTCCACAACACCAGTCGCCGTAGTAATTTGGGTCGTCGTGTCTGCATGAAGGGAGGTAAGAACGAAAACATTCAACAAGCAAATTATTACACTGCAAGCAGGCTCTCTCCCCCAGCCTAAGACGGGAATCTACAAGCCGCTGGGGAAAGCCCCGGCGATTAGGTCGCACGGTGCCACATGCTCCAATCTGTTGATCAAAAAGGTGACTAAAAAGTGGCAGGCTCGTGTAATAATTGTCCACGTACAAGTGGTACCCCTTTCCGGATAAGGGTGACACCAAGTCCCACACTATCTTGCCAGCGCTTCCTATGTAGTCAGGGCAGTTTGTCGGCTCTACATGACTATCTTTGCCCTCGTAAACCATAAATCTACATGTATAGCCTGTGGCCCTGTCACAGAGCTTATACATCTTGACCCCGTATCTGGCACGCTTGCTGGGAAGGTACTGTTTGAATGACAAGCGGCCAGAAAATTTAATCAGGGACTCATCAACGCAGACAACTTGATGGGGAGTAAACAAGTCTGTAAAACGCTGGTTGAAGTGGTTTACGAGGGGCCGAATTTTGTAGAGCCGATCGTATCCAGGGTCTCCACGAGGACGACAGAGTTTATTGTCGTTGAAGTGCATGAACTGCAAAATCTACTCGTATCGTGCCCTGGTCATGGAGGCAGAGAACAAGGGCATATGGGGAATTGGGTCAGTGGACCAATATGACCGCAACTCACTCTTTTTAGTTATGCATGTTGAGGGAAAGGCCCAGAAAGGTCTTAAATTCGGAAACCGTAATTGGTTTCCAATCTCTGGCAAGGGAGGACTGGGGATTAGTGGCGATGTGTTGACCAGCGTACAAATTTCTTTGGTCCACAATAGATCTATAGAGATCTTCGGTGAAAAACAGCGAATAAAAATCCAGTGGCATAAAATCAACTGTTTCCACCTGAATTCCGGGTTGGCCAGTGAATGGGGGAAGTACGGGTGCTGCAGAAGTGGTGGGTTCCCAATTCGGATTGGCGAATGCAGCAGGAAGGGCACTATGGGCACGACGGGCCTGTGTTTGTCTTCTTGGTGGCAGCGGGACACTACTTGTGCTTGCCACCTCGCCAGCTTGAACTGCACTTATGGGACTCGCCACGTCACCACGTGATACTGCAGTGCTGGATGTACGACCAGGGTGTACTAGGCCGCTGGTGCTTGCTCCATACGAGAGCCCTGCGGTTCTTGCACTTCAAGGACAGAAGAAGAAGTTCGGGGTCTGGTACGCCTGACCTTAGCAGGGACCACAACTCCGTCGTCCGAGATATCTGTCATGGAGCCGCTGTCCTCTACAGGATCGTATTCTGAGCCTGAATCTGACAGATGAGTGACTTCCTCTTCACTATCTGTCATGCTCAGAAACGTGTAGGCCTCTTCACTAGTGTACTTTCGATTTGCCATTTTGGGCTCTAAATTTAGGGGTACACTAGTGAGACTCACAGGCAAAAAAGCTCCTGACTGTTAGCGACTGATTCAAAACCCTACCAAAAAACTGTTAACGATCACAGGGATCATGCCTGACTCTGCGAATGCTGCAGTTATGTGTGCTTAGTGTTTTGTAAGTGTCAGTGATCGATCGATACTGCACTTGGGTGGGCTGGGCTGGGCCGAGGGGCAAAACGCAGGTGCTAGCAGGTATCTGGGCTGATCCTGCTAACACTGTGTTTATGGGAACCCTAAACTGCTGGGGAGTATAGATCTGATCGGATCAGATATCGATCCGTTCAGATACTATAGCACTAAGGGAGGTGTATGCTGCGTGCGTGGGTTTTAGCGGTACTGGCGCTAACCTGACGCTGCCTGGGGCGACGCAGACCTTATCTGATCCTAAAAACGTAACTTATGTCACCGCCGGGCAATTAGGGGGTTAAACCTTTATAAGGTAATAAACGGCGGGTGCCCTAAAACTATAATAAACTATAATAAACAAACTAACTAACCAGCGTCACCCGTAACACTTATACGGTGATCACTGGTGAAAGGGTTAACTAGGGGGCAATCAGGGGGTTAAAACCTTTAGTAGGTAGTATATGGGGGTCCCTGTCGCTATAAAACACTGACAGCGAACCTATATACTTACCTCCCTAACTAGCGTCACCTGTGTCACCAATACAGCGATCAGAAAAACGATTGCTTAGCGACACTGGCGACAGGGGGTGATCAAGGGATTAACCTTTATTAGGGGGGGTTAGGGGGGTACCCTAGACCTAAAGGGGGGTACCCCAGACCTAAAGGGGGCTAACCTAAATGCCCTAACCCTTATAACTGTCGCAAACTGACACCAATGCAAAAAAAAAAAACTGCTATTGGTGTCAGTGTGACAGGGGGTACAGGGGGGTGATTGGGGGGTGATCGGGGGGTGATGGGGGGTAAAAAGTGTGGTGTGTAGTGTTGGTGCACTTACTTGGATGTCTTTTCTCCTCGGCGCCGGAACGAAAAGACCGGCTCGAGGAGGGATGACATCACTTCCTCTCCCTCTGTTTACATTACAGAGGGAGAGGAAGCATTTTCATTCGCCGGGAGCGATCGGGAGGGGTGGCCAATAATGGATGTCCTCCCCCTCACCTCTCATCGCCCGCGAAGAAATGCCGGCCGCCTCTGGCACCGGGGGGGGGTCCGATCGGACCCCCCACCCGCGGGAGGCAGATCACGTATGGGTACGTGATTCTGCCTGCCCGTGCCATTCTGCTGACGTATATCAGCGTGAGGCGGTCGGCAAGTGGTTAATGCACAATGAAAAAATTGTGTAGAATAATACTTGGCTATGTGTTTTACTTCCAATTACATTTTAGGAGTAGGCAGTTACCTTTTAAAAAATACAATGTTAAATTAACAAGGGACACCAACATAATTGTATCTTTGATCTTAAAAACTATGGGATAATGTTGTTATGTTAATTTGCCCAAATAAAAAAATAAAAAGCATAATAATATTATTTTTGAAATCACTAGAAAAAAAAAGCCTTTGAAAATTCATTTGCAATAACTCCAGCAAAGCAGCTTCATTATTATCCCATTAAAGAAGAAGAGAATGTGCCCTGCATTTCGAGATTTCATAATTTGCCACGTCACAAATGTGATATCTGCATTACGAACGCTAGTTTACAAGACCGACCGCTTCTGGCTCGTCCTTGCTTCCGAGCATGTGTGTTTGTACTTTGGACTTTTTGTCCAATGGACTTGTGTACACACCATCGGAAAATCCGACAACACACATTTGTTGGCGGAAAATTTGAAAACCTGCCAGTCTGACAACAATTGTCCGATGGACCATACACACGGTCGGATTTTCCGCCAACAGCCCGACATTGAACATTTCCCATTGGAAAATCCGATCATGTGTATGGGCCTTAAGAGTTATTAACCACTACTCTCTGAATTCTGTCTTTTAGCCACTTTTCTATCCATTTACAAATTGATCTTTCCAAGCCTGTAGACTTTACCTTACACATGAGCCGTGTGGGCGGTACTGTGTCCAATGCTTTTGCAAAATCCAAGTACACCACGTCCACAGCCACCCCTCTGTCCAAGGTTTTACTTACCACCTCATAGAAAGAAATCAGATTTGTTTGACAACTTCTGTCTTTCATGAATCCATGCTGTCTGTTGCTTAAAATATTTTTTTCCAGCAAGAACTTCTCTATTTGGTCTTTTGTTCAACTCTCCAGTATCTTCCCGACTATAGAAGTTAAACTAACAGGTCTATAGTTACTTGGTAAAGACTTTGATCCCTTTTTAAATATGGGCACCACATTGGCCTGTGCCAATCCAGTGGTACCATTCCAGTTATTAACGGGTCCCTAAATATTAGAAACAATGGCCTTGAAATGAAAGAGCTCAATTCTTTTAGGATCCGTGGGTGGATGCCATCTGGTCCAGGTGCTTTATCCACCTTTATTCTGTCTAAATACAGTATTTCGGGACCATATCACTTTTGAGCCATTGTGGATCATTTGGGGCTGTGTCACTACCACCCCCATTATGGACATTAGCTCCCCCATGCTCTTCTGTATACACAGAGCTGAAGAAAGTATTCAATAAATGTGCCTTCTCCTTGTCCCCAGTCACCTGCTGTAAATTATTTTGTAAAGGGCCTACATGATCAGACCTGACCTTTTACTATTAATATATTTGAAGAATTTTGGGGGATTTGTCCTACTATCTTTTGCAATCTGTCATTTGTTTTGAATTTTTGCATCCTTGATTTCCTTTTTACATATTCTGTTATATTCTTTGTAACATTTAAAAGATAATAGCGTTCCTTCATTTTTATATTTTTTAAAAGCTTTTTTTTATTATTTATAGCCATTTTAACTTTGGCTGTGAGCCACATAGGTTTTATTTTTAGCCTTTTAAACTTATTGCTCATGGGAATATATTTTGCAGTGAGTTTACATACAGTCACATTGAAGAATTCCCATTTCTGTTCTGTGTCCATGTCCATTGATGCCAATATATCCTCCCAGTCTAAGTCTGGAGAGCAGCCCTCATCCTTGAAAAATTGACTCTCTTAAAGTTAAGTGTTTTTGTTCAACCAGACTAACTATGTAACTATGTGCAGTGCCTTCAAAAAGTATTCATACCCCTTGAAATTTTCAACATTTTGTCATGTTACAACCAAAAACGCAAATTTATTTTATTGGGATTTTATTGAAAGACCAACACAAAGTGGCACATATTTGCGAAGTGGAAGGAAAATGATAAATGATTTTCATTTTTTTTTTTACAAATAAATATCTGAAAAGTGTGGCGTGCATTTGTATTCAGCTCCAATACTTTGTAGAACCACCTTTTGCTGCAATTACAGCTGCAAGACTTTTTGGCGATGTCTCTACCAGCTTTGCACATCTAGAGAGTGAACTTTTTGCCCATTCTTCTTTGAAAAATAGCTCAAGTTCTGTCAGATTGGATGGAGAGCGTCTGTGAACAGCAAATTCCAAGTCATGCCACAGATTCTCAATTGGATTTTGTTAGAATATTATTCCAAATTCATAATTCGGCACTTACAGGTGTTATATAATATTCATGGCAAGCTTGCAAAACATATTTGGTTTTATGATTAGTCATAATAAATATAGTATGTGTGAATGACCTTGATCAATTGATTTGATATGATTCTTCATCTAAAGCTGAGTATTGCTAGAAGTTTCTGGTGTATGAGAATGACATATAAGGTCTCTTGGTATAGAATGTCACGAGAAGACAAAAATAGACAAGTATCTATGTAGCTAAAGGAATAATACATATTTGTTTATATCCTGTTAAGTTAGTTTAGTGTAGTCTCAGTCATATTAATAAGTATTAGTGTATAGTTACTTAACCACTTGAGCCCCGGACCATTATGCTGCCTAAGGACCAGAGGTCTTTTTCCAATTTGGCACTGCGTCGCTTTAACTGCTAATTGCGCGGTTATGCAATGCTGTACCCAAACGAAATTTGCGTCCTTTTCTTCCCACAAATAGAGCTTTCTTTTGATGGTATTTGATCACCTCTGCAGTTTTTATTTTTTGCGCTATAAACGGAAAAAGACCGAAAATTTTGAAAAAAAATGATATTTTCTACTTTTTGTTATAAAAAAAATCCAATAAACTCAATTTTAGTCATACATTTAGGCCAAAATGTATTCGGCCACATGTCTTTGGTAAAAAAAATGTCAATAAGCGTATATTTATTGGTTTGCGCAAAAGTTATAGCGTCTACAAACTAGGGTACATTTTCTGGAATTTACACAGCTTTTAGTTTATGACTGCCTATGTCATTTCTTGAGGTGCTAAAATGGCAGGGCAGTACAAACCCCCCCCCAAATGACCCCATTTTGGAAAGTAGACACCCCAAGGAAATTGCTGATAGGCATGTTGAACCCATTGAATATTTATTTTTTTTGTCCCAAGTGATTGAATAATGACAAAAAAAAAAAAATATTTACAAAAAGTTGTCACTAAATGATATATTGCTCACACAGGCCATGGGCCTATGTGGAATTGCACCCCAAAATATATTCAGCTACTTCTCCTGAGTACGGGGATACCACATGTGTGGGACTTTTTGGGAGCCTAGCCGCGCATGGGACCCCGAAAACCAATCACCGCCTTCAGGATTTCTAAGGGTGTAACTTTTTGATTTCACTCTTCACTGCCTATCACAGTTTCGGAGGCCATGGAATGCCCAGGTGGCACAACCCCCCCCCAAATGACCCCATTTTGGAAAGTAGACACCCCAAGCTATTTGCTGAGAGGCATATTGAGTCCATGGAATATTTTATATTTTGACACAAGTTGCGGGAAAGTGACACTTTTTTTTTTTTTTTTTTTTTTTTTGCACAAAGTTGTCACTAAATGATATATTGCTCACACAGGCCATGGGCATATGTGGAATTGCACCCCAAAATACATTTAGCTGCTTCTCCTGAGTATAGGGATACCACATGTGTGGGACTTTTTGGGAGCCTAGCCGCGTACGGGGCCCCGAAAACCAATCACCGCCTTCAGCGTTTTTAAGGGCGTGAATTTTTGATTTTACTCTTCACTGCCTAACACCGTTTCGGAGGCCATGGAATGCCCAGGTGGCACAAAACCCCCCCAAATGACCCCATTTTGGAAAGTAGACACCCCAAGCTATTTGCTGAGAGGCATGGTGAGTATTTTGCAGCTCTCATTTGTTTTTGAAAATGAAGAAAGACAAGAAAAAACTTTTTTTTTTTTTCTTTTTTCAAATTTCAAAACTTTGTGACAAAAAGTGAGGTCTGCAAAATACTCACTATACCTCTCAGCAAATAGCTTGGGGTGTCTACTTTCCAAAATGGGGTCATTTGGGGGGGTTTTGTGCCACCTGGGCATTCCATGGCCTCCGAAACTGTGATAGGCAGTGAAGAGTGAAATCAAAAATTCACGCCCCTTAGAAAGCCTGAAGGCGGTGCTTGGTTTTCGGGGTCCCGTACACGGCTAGGCTCCCAAAAAGTCTCACACATGTGGTATCCCCGTACTCAGGAGAAGCAGCAGAATGTATTTTGGGGTGTAATTTCACACATTCCCATGGCATGTTTGAGCAATATATCATTTAGTGACAACTTTGTGCAAAAAAAAAAAAAAAATTTGTCTCTTTCCCGCAACTTGTGTCGCAATATAAAATATTCCATGGACTCGACATGCCTCTCAGCAAATAGCTTGGGGTGTCTACTTTCCAAAATGGGGTCATTTGGGGGGGTTTTGAACTGTCCTGGCATTTTATGCACAACATTTAGAAGCTTATGTCACACATCACCCACTCTTCTAACCACTTGAAGACAAATCCCTTTCTGACACTTATTTTTTACATGAAAAAGTTTTTTTTTTTTTGCAAGAAAATTACTTTGAACCCCCAAACATTATATATTTTTTTAAAGCAAATGCCCTACAGATTAAAATGGTGGGTGTTTCATTTTTTTTTTTTCACACAGTATTTGCGCAGCGATTTTTCAAACGCATTTTTTGGGGAAAAAACACACTTTTTTAAATTTTAATGCACTAAAACACACTATATTGCCCAAATGTTTGATGAAATAAAAAAGATGATCTTAGACCGAGTACATGGATACCAAACATGACATGCTTTACAATTGCGCACAAACGTGCAGTGGCAACAAAATAAATACATTTTTAAAAGCCTTTAAAAGCCTTTACAGGTTACCACTTTAGATTTGCAGAGGAGGTCTACTGCAAAAATTACTGCCCTCGATCTGACCTTCGCGGCGATACCTCACATGCATGGTGCAATTGCTGTTTACGTTTGACGACAGACCGCCGCTTGCGTTCGCCTTAGCGCAAGAGCAGGGGGCGACAGGGGTGCTTTTTTTTTTTTTTTTTTTTTCTTTATTATTTTTTTGCTTTTTTATCTTATTTTTAAACTGTTCCTTTCATTTTTTTTTTTTTTAAATCATTTTTATTGTTATCTCGGGGAATGTAAATATCCCCTATGATAGCAATAGGTAGTGACAGGTACTCTTTTTTGAAAAAATTGGGGTCTATTAGACCCTAGATCTCTCCTCTGCCCTCAAAGCATCTGACCACACCAAGATCGGTGTGATAAAATGCTTCCCCAATTTCCCAATGGCGCTGTTTACATCCGGCGAAATCTAAGTCATAAAATGCTCGTAGCTTCCGGTTTCTTAGGCCATAGAGATGTTTGGAGCCACTCTTGTCTCTGATCAGCTCTATGGTCAGCTGGCTGAATCACCGGCTGCATTCTCAGGTTCCCTGTTGAGACAGGAGAGCCAGAGAAAAACACGGAAGACGGTGGGGGGGGGGGCATTCCCTCCCACGGCTTGTAAAGGCAGTCTAGAGGCTAATTAGCCGCTAGGATTGCTTTTACATGAAAGCCGACCGCTGGCTGAAAAGAATGATACCAAGATGATACCTAAACCTGCAGGCATCATTCTGGTATAACCACTCAAAGTTGTGAATGGCGTACCTGAAGACAAAAAAATGGTTAACAATAAAGCACAGTAAACAGTAAAGTATAAATAATTACATACCTGAAAAACAAACATGATAAAACATAATAACAATAACAATAACAATAACAATAAAACACTGCAGAATAGAATACAGTAAAAAAAGAGCAGAACAATAGAGAGAGAGAATAGAGAGAGAGAACAATAAAACGACAACTATTTTTTTTTATTTTATATATATATTTTTTTTTTTTTACACTTTTTTTGTAACTAACTTTTATAACTGTAACCGGTTCCAGGTTCGGGTCTCTCAAAATGCGAAGGCATCTTGGGAGACCCTGTGAAAGTGTGCCTAGTCTGTGCAATGCTGTACCCTACGCTAATACTCAACTAGTGTATGGTAGCGTTCAAAACATTCACCAATGCAAAGACCAGGATTGTCAGGACAGGAGGGACAATAATAGAGGGTGTCACGCCTATATCCGCGTTTGCTGCAGACACAACATCTTTTTGGGGGGGTTCGTTGGGTAGGGGTACTCGGGAGGACATAAAGAAAATGCCTCTCATGCAGCCGACTGCATTTGGTTGGGGATGTGAATGGGGGAAGTACGGGCGCTGCAGAAGTGGTGGGTTCCCAATTAGGATTGGCGAATGCAGCAGGAAGGGCACTATGGGCACGACGGGCCTGTGTTTGTCTTTTTGGTGGCAGCGGGACACTACTTGTGCTTGTCACCTCACCAGCTTGAACTGCACTTATGGGACTCGCCACGTCACCAAGTGTTACTGCAGTGCTGGTTTGACTACGACCAGGGTGTACTAGGCCGCTGGTGCTTGCCAGTTCAATAAAAAGCTTCCAAAAAAACTGTTAGCGATCGCAGGGATCAGGCCTGACTCTGCGAACGCTGCAGTTATGCGTTTAGTGTTTTGTAAGTGTCAGTGATCGATCGATACTGCACTTGGGTGGGCTGGACTGGGCCGGGCGGAGGGGCAAAACGCAGGTGCTAGCAGGTATCTGGGTTGATCCCGCTAACACTGCGTTTTTGGGAACCCTAAACTGCTGGGGACGCTAGTATAGATCTGATCTGATCGGATCAGATATTGATCCGTTCAGATACTATACCACTAAGGGAGGCGTATGCTGCGTGCGTGGGTGTTAGTGGTACTGGCGCTAACCTGACGCTGCCTGGGGCCGGTGCTTGCTAGTTCACCAAAATGCTACCAAAAAAACTGTTAGCGATCGCAGGGATCAGGCCTGACTCTGCGAACGCTGCAGTTATGCGTTTAGTGCCTTGTAAGTGTCAGTGATCGATCGATACTGCACTTGGGTGGGCTGGGCTGGGCCGGGCGGAGGGGCACAACGCAGGTGCTAGCAGGTATCTGGGCTGATCCCGCTAACACTGCGTTTTTGGGAACCCTAAACTGCTGGGGACGCTAGTATAGATCTGATCGGATCAGATATTGATCCGATCAGATACTATACCACTAAGGGAGGTGTACGGTGCGTGCGTGGGTGTTAGCGGTACTGGCGCTAACCTGACGCTGCCTGGTGCTTGCTTGCCAGTTCACCAAAATGCTACCAAAAAAAACTGTTAGCGATCGCAGGGATCAGGCCTGACTCTGCGAACGCTGCAGTTATGCGTTTAGTGTTTTGTAAGTGACAGTGATCGATCGATACTGCACTTGGGTGGGCTGGGTGGAGGGGCAAAACGCAGGTGCTAGCGGGTATCTGGGCTGATCCCGCTAACACTGCGTTTTTGGGAACCCTAAACTGCTGGGGACGCTAGTATAGATCTGATCGGATCAGATATTGATCCGATCAGATACTATACCACTAAGGGAGGCGCATGCTGCGTGCGTGGGTGTTAGCGGTACTGGCGCTAATCTGACGCTGCCTGGGGCGACGCATATCACCGCCGGGCGATCAGGGGGCTAAACCTTTATTAGGTAATAAACGGCGGGTGCCCTGACACTATAAAAAATAAACGAACTAACCTGCGTCACCCGTAACGGTTATACGGTGATCAGTGGTGAAAGGGTTAACTAGGGGGCAATCAAGGGGTTAAAACATTTATTAGGTAGTATATGGGGGTCCCTGTCACTATAAAACGCTGACGGCGAACCTAAATATTTACCTCACTAACTAGCGTCACTAGTGACACTAATACAGCGATCAGAAAAATGATCGCTTAGCGACACTGGTGACAGGGGGTGATCAAGGGGTTAAAACTTTATTAGGGGGGGTTAGGGGGGTACCCTAGACCTAAAGGGGGGTAATACTCACTGTCCCAACACTGTAACTGTCACAAACTGACACTATGTAGTAATCAGAAAAAAAAAAAAAAAAAAAAAACCTGCTGGTGTCAGTTTGTGACACAGGGGGGGGGGTGATTGGGGGGGGATCGGGGGGCGATCGGGGGGGGGATCGGGGTGTTTTGTATGCCTGGCATGTTCTACTGTGTGTGTGTGTGTTGTGCACTCACATTGATGTCTTCTCCCCTCGGCGCTGGAACGGAAACTACCGAGCCGAGGGGAGATGACATCATTTCCTTTGCTGCTGTTTAGCATACAGCAGCAAAGGAATGTTCCCATTGGCCGGCGGCGATCGCGAGGGGGGGGCCACGAACGGATGGCCTCCCCCTCATCTCGGATCGCCGGGGAACAGAACGGGACCGCTTCGGGCACCGGGGGGGGTCCGATCGGACCCCCCACCCGCGAGAGGCAAATCACGTACATGTACGTGATTTTGCCTGCCCGTGCCGCCTTGCCGACGTAAATCGGCGTTAGGCGGTCCTTAAGTGGTTAATGTAGTTAAAGTTGTATTAGTAGATGTTTGGTTATATTATATTATATGATCAGCACATTACTTCAAGTATAGAGTGTTACTTGTGCGATTGTCAATCAAACTCCATATGAGTCTCTGAGTCATTATCTCCTTTTGTATAGCATATTGCTGAAGTTAGCAGAAATGAATGTGTGCCATACAAGGTTCTAAGTTTTTGTGAGTTTATGACGTTCACATGTAACATATAAAGCCAACTCTTCCATATTGAAGGGCAGAAAGACACACACACACCCACTAGGAGAGATAACACAGACATATTCACACAAAGACTTTGACAAGTTGGAATATCTGAATTCTTCCAGAAGTCTAATGCCGCGTACACACGGTCGGACTTTTCGTCTACAAAAGTCCGACAGCCTGTCCGACAGACTTCCGGCGGACTTTCGGCGGACTTGCAGCAGACTTTCTAACGAACGGACTTGCCTACACACGACCACACAAAAGTCCGACGGATTCGTACGTGATGACGTACACCGGACTAAAATAAGGAAGTTCATAGCCAGTAGCCAATAGCTGCCCTAGCATGGGTTTTTGTCCGTCGGACTAGCACACAGACGAGCGGATTTCGGGTCCGTCGTAGTTACGACGTAAAGATTTGAAGCATGTTTCAAATCTAAAGTCCGTCGGATTTGAGGCTGAAAAAGTCTGCTGAAAGTCCGGAGAAGCCCACACACGAACGGATTACCAGCCAGCTTTAGTCCGTCGGCGTCCGTTGGACTTTTGTAGACGAAAAGTCCGACCGTGTGTACGCGGCATAAGAACGTCATTTCCTGCTTCTTTTTGGTTACTCAAGACAGCATGGAGACAGAAGGCAGCAGCCATGAAGCACACATGCTTTCATAAGCTTATTACAGCTTTATAACTATTTATTCTATTTCATATATTTTTACCCACACTGAACTGAACTATTATACTTTTTACATTGTATTTATGATGCCAACTGTGTGACAATAAACTCACACTTTGTTTTAAGTCAGTCTGACTATCAATGCTGTTCATCCAGAAACACCCTTGAGATACAAGAATATTAGATATTAATTCTAATCTTCAGATTTAGGTCTGGACTTTGACTGGGCCATTCTAACACATGAATATTCTTAGATCTAAACCATTCCATTGTAGCTCTGGCTGTATGTTTAGGGTCGTTGTCCTGCTGGAAGGTGAACCTCCGCCCCAGTCTCAAGACTTTTGCAGACTCCGAGGAAGAATCGTGCGATTTTCAGATAGTGTGTACACTACTTTCGACAGCCGTTCATGACAGTTCATCCGATACTATTCGAACAGACATGCACGAAATTTTTCCTCATACGATTCCAGATCGTACGATTTTCGTTTAGTCAGTATAGTTGTCATTCGAAAATACAATACAAATACATTACAACACATGACATCACTTCTGATTTTTTTTTTCTGTCGTACGAGAATTTTCGGGACTTTATTTACCTATTCAATCTCTACTTGCGACTATTAAGCGAAAAAGGTTGTATGATCTGTCGTACGATATTCGGATTGTGTGTACGGGCCATAACAGGTTTGCTAAAAAATGCCCCCCCACCCACCCAACCTTCCCTACAGACAGCCCTTCCTCTGGCCCAACCACAGGTCCTTCAGCACAGCTGACTCCCATTACGATACCATGCTGGATGCTAACGTTTGTTCCGGATCAAACTTAGTGCATGGAATATGAAGCCGTTACCACGTTTATATATCCTCAGCATGAGGTTTGAATATCTTGGATGACATAGATGCACAACGGACTATCCCCATGATGTGAGAAATGGCGAAGGATCTCCACCAGCTCATTTTAGGATGGCATCACGGAGGGCTGTGAGTACTAGATGTCACATTAGACCTGACTATACAGCTACATGCTAGCGAATGTATGTACAGGTGGAGAGGTACCCATATGATAAGGGACACTCCCTGTGTATGCCAACAGTGTGACCCAAGACTTGCCAGTAGCCTACCAGTACTTACATGCACCTTATGAGGATGTATAACATTCCCAGATGATTAATCACCTGCTGGTTTTTTGGAGACTCCCATACACAGATTAATGCCTATCTTGGAACTCTTCTTACCGGTCCTGGCATCTTGTCATGTCTAGAGGATAGACTATTAATGCTTGATTTACCCAGTGTAGCTGATGCATGATCTACCATCTCAATCTCTAGGGACCTGTTACTTCCTGCATTGCCTTATTCCATGCATTCCCTCCCTCACTATGACTGACCTTTTTAAGCAGGTTTATATGGGAGGGTAGCTTCTGTGCTGGGCTATGTCAGCACTGTGGTGAGGTTCCCCATTTACCTATTGAGGTTTTAAGGTGTGACATCATCAGCAGTGGGCATAGGTGTGCGCAGCCTATTGCATTAGGGTGTGCACCCCAAAGCTCCAACACATTTGCGTTTGCCATATTTACCGACCTCTTCCCCGCTCTCCATCCTGAAACAATGGGAGGAAGGGGGACCCGGGCAACAGAAGGAAGAGGAACAGGGAAAGGAGGGGTGGCGGGGATGGCATATATTAGTACCGATCCCCTATATTTTCCTCCTGTGGCAGCTAAATGTTGACAAAAGGAGGGGGAGGAGGAGAAGCCTACTTTCAGCTGCTGCAGGAGGAAAATACAGATCGGATTCACTAAATTCCAGCCCACCACCTCTTCTGTCCAGGTTCTGAGGGTCGGCAAGGAACGATTGTGATTTACCTGTCACCTGCCCACCATTGACAGGTTGCCAACCCCAGGATTAGGGTGTGCCCAGGCACACCCCTTGCGCACGCCTTTGGCAGTGGGTCATATCTTGCCACAGCAGCATTTATTGGGCCATCTGTAGGGAGTTCCTTTTCGGGATTATCTAGGCCCAGCTCCCTGAGTTGGCATCCCGTACCCCATCCATTCACATTAGGTGTGTGTGTGGGGGGGGGTGATTTTTATCAGATCTGGATTTGGGGAGGGTGGCTTAGATTTGCTTTGGGGAGGGTGGCCGGATTTGCTGTGGGGGGATCGTGAGTCATCTGATCTGGCTGGTGACATCGACGCTGCAGTGATGCCACCTGTGTAGTAAGCGGCATGGGACCAGGGGCGGACTGACCATTCGGACACTGACCGAGAGCCTGGGGTCAGGGGGGCCCCATGAGCGGCTCAGTCTGCCCCTGGATGTGCCAACAGCTTAGCATGCAGGATAGGGGAAGTTTAAGCACCGCGGAGGCAGTGAGCTATGTCATCCCTGCCTGCAGTTGATGAGGCTATATGAGAGGACTTGGGTGCTGGCCGGGATTACAGAGTGATCATGGAGCCATGAGGATAATAGCAGGGACAGGCGCTCCGGCCACCTCTCCTCCTGGGGAATTCAGTAGTGGGGCTGGGTCACAATATACATCCATGCCGCGGGGGAAAGCCAGTGAGAGAGCTGGAGGCTTCAGAGTGAGGACAGAGTGGAGCAGACATCCCAACCTGCAAAAACTCATTTCAGGGAGGCTTCAAACTCATTTCAGGGAGGTGACGCTTTGCGCTGGGGCCGACCCCCCCAATAAAATGCAGCCTTACCAGTGCCAACTAAATGCAGCTATACCAGTGCCCATGAAATGCAGCCTTACCAGTGCCCATGAAATGCAGCTTGATTACACAGGGGCTGGGCTGGTGGTCCTGGGGTCTGGCTGCTAGGGTCTGGCTTCTAGGGTCTGGCTGCTGGAGCTGGGCTGCTGGTCCTGGGGTCTGGCTGCTGGGGCCTGGGGTCTGGCTGCTGGTCCTGGGGTCTGGCTGCTGGTCCTGGGGTCTGGCTGTTGGAGCCTGGATTCTGGGTGCTGGAGCCAAGGGTCCGGCTGCTGGGGCCAAGGATCTGCCTGCTGGAGTTGGGCTGCTGGTCCTGGGGTCTGACTGCTGGGGCCAAGGGTCTGGTAGCTAGGGTCTGGATGCTGGAGATGGGCTGCTGGTCCTGGGGTCTGGCTGCTGGTCCTGGAGCCTGGGGTCTGGCTGCAACGGGGCTGGTGAGGCATCCCAGTCAGCGAATTCAGTACAGACCCCCCTCCCGCAGTGCAGACCCCTCTCCCGCAGTACAGACTCCTCTCCCACACTACAGACCCCCCTCCCACAATGCAGACCCCTGTCCCGCAGTGCAGACTCTTCTCCCGCAGTGCAGACCCCCCCCCACAGTACAGACTCCCTCAGTACAGACCCCTCTCCCTCAGTACAGACCTCTTTCACACAGTACAGACCCCCCTCCCTCAGTGCAGACCCCCCTCCCTCAGTGCAGACCCCCCTCCCGCAGTGCAGACCCCTCTCCCTCAGTGCAGACCCCTCTCCCTCAGTGCAGACCACCTGCCACAGTACAGACCCCCTTCCACAGTACAGACCCCCCCCCCTACCGTACAGACCCCTCTACCACAGTACAGACCCCCCTCCCTCAGTGCAGACCCCTCTCCCTCAGTACAGACCCCTCTCCCGCAGTACAGAGACCTCTCCCTTAGTGCAGACCCCCCTCCCGCAGTACAGACCCCTCTCCCGTAGTGCAGACCCCCCTCCCTCAGTACAGACCCCCCTCCCGCAGTACAGACCCCCCTCCCGCAGTACAGACCCCCTCTCGCAGTACAGACCCCTCTCCCTCAGTACAGACCTCTCTCACACAGCGCAGACCCCCCTCCCTCAGTGCAGACCCCCCTCCCTTAGTGCAGATCCCCTCCCACAGTACAGACCCCCTCCCACAGTACAGACCCCCCTACCACAGTACAGACCCCCCTCCCACAGTACAGACTCCCTCCCACAGTACAGACCCCTCCCCCACAGTACAGACCCCCCTCCCTCAGTGCAGACCCCTCTCCCTCAGTGCAGACCCCTCTCCCTCAGTACAGACCCCTCTCCCTCAGTGCAGACCCCCCTCCCACAGTACAGACCCCTCTCCCGCAGTGCAGACCCCCCTCCCTCAGTACAGACCCCCCTCCCTCAGTACAGACCCCCCTCCCGCAGTATAGGCACCTCCCCCTCAGTATAGACCTCCCCCTGAGAATAGACACCCCCCTCCATAAGTATAGACCCCCCAGTGCAGCAACCCCGCCATCAACATAGACCCCCCTAAGTGCAGACCCCCCTCCATCAGCAAAGTTCCCCTCAGCATATACACCCCCCTCCATCAGTATAGACCCCCCAGTGTAGATCCCCCTCCCTCAGCATAGACCCCCCTAAGTGCAGACTCCCCCCTCCATCAGCATAAACCCCCTCAGTGCAGGCCCCCCTCTCCACTTGTGCTAGTAGTCCTCCCTCCCATAGCGCCCCCAGCATTTGTCCATGTACAAATACAGTACACTGTTCAGACCTCAGCGTGGGATATGCACAGTGGCGTGTCCCTCCACGGACTCCCTCATCCATCCTGTGTACAATAGTGTGGGAGGAGCTGCAGTGAAGAGGGCTGGAGGGGCGGGATACCGATCTGAGCCGAGAGCCAGGGGAAACGTTTCGGGGAGGGAGAGACGCAGATTAGTGGGGTGTGCGGATCGTGCGATGCCGCTGCCCACAGGTGTCACCCAGATGCAGCCCACACACCCCGCCCCTTCATAACAACGTCACTGCCTCCGCCCACCCCCCTCCTTCCCTGTTGAATTGACCGGACGAAAAAAGTACCCGTGCCCATGCAGCAGCCAAAGCAGACTGGGGACAGCAGTATGGGCTGCCCCCCCTCTACCTCAGCTCGCAGCACCTTACATCCGCCTGTCACTCAGCCACAGACAGAGCGGCCGTACTCCATTCGGCCATTCGGGCTGCTCTGTCTGTCTGTGGCTGAGTTACAGGCCCAGCCGGGAGATTGCCCTGCACTCGCGGGTGTCCGGGAGCCTGCAGTCAAATGCGGGAGGCTCCCGCGGCTCGCGGGAGACTTGAGATGTCTGGAGTGGAGTCATGTCGGAGATGACAGCCACCTGTCCTGCCTTGTGTACAGCAGCAGGTCAGTATGTAATCACTACATGTATATGATCACCAGCCAGGCTGACTTAGAGTCGGTTCACACTGAGGCAGCACGACTTGCAGCGCGACTGCCTCAGGCGACTTGAACACGACAGCAGCGGTGACTTGCAAAACGACTTCTATATAGAAGTCAATGCAAGTCGCCTCAAGTTGCCCCCAAAGTAGTACAGGAACCTTTTTCTAAGTCGGAGCGACTTGCGTCGCTCCGATTAGAACGGTTCCATTGTACAGAATGGTATGCGACTTGTCAGGCGGCTAAGTCGCCTGACAAGTCGTCCCAGTGTGAACCGCCTCTGAGAGTTTCTTCTTGCCCAGTGCCCATCTACCAGGTGCTATTCCCTGGTACACTGATATCTCTACACTGGGTACTACTCAGTGTACAGATATCAGTGTTGTATATAAGGAATAGCTCTCAGTATACAGATATCAGTGTTAGGGAAAAGCACTCAGTGTATAGATGTCAGTTATATAAAGGGAAAAGCACTTAGTGATATTCCCTACGTGTTACACTGACATCTATACAGTGCTTTTCCCTAACACTGATATCTGTATACTGAGAGCTATTCCTTATATACAACACTGATATCTGTACACTTCAGTGGAAAGAACGATCAGTGAGAATAATGTTCCTTATATTGAATAAGAAAGGGAAAATTGGGGACAGAAGGGGCATTGGGACTTTATATGAAACACACTGCTCGGGTAGGATGAGACATGATATTTAATAGTGACAACATTGGGCATAGTGAAATAAATGATATACATTTTAATAAATCAATAATATGATACAAAGTAGGTAAAACATGATTTTTTTTTTTTTTTTTGAAAAATTGTATTTATTGCTTTTTTAACATAACATAACAGGTACATACAAGACCCATTGGGCCACACACAAAATAAACTATTTACATTTCTGCAGCATTGGCTCCCTCCTCCTTCCTCCAGACCTTTGCTCAGTGAAAAGAAAAAGAAAAAAAAAAAAACCTAAGATAATAGTAATTAGGCCACCTTTTCACAATATCAGTCAATGAAAAATGTAAGATATGTCAGATAGTTACATACATGTTAAAACCCACTGTAAACATATTCCATTAGGTACCACTCAATCCGCTACCGTAGTTTCACTATTCATCCAACTGCCCCACACTTTATCAAATTTTTGTGGTATGCCCCTACTAATGTATGTAGCCTTATACAAAGGTGCAGCGCTATTCACCACACCCCTCCACGCTGACACAGATGGAGGATTAGGCTTTTTCCATGACAACACTATCATTTTTCTAGCGTAATAGATCAGGATCGATAGCAAAGTACGAGTTACTCTCTTTGGGCCTGGGTAAAACATGATTGATAATTCATATCGTAATAAAATTGATAGCATAATAAACAATGTACCACATGATTAAAATTGATATCAACAGTACGCCCAAAATAAGCACAGACATAGTATACATATTGTATTGAATAGATTGATGACTCAACCAAATAAAACCCATGGTATACACATGGTTACTGTGACATCAAATATGAATGCTCAACGCGTTTCGTGGGTTTGTATCCACTCATCAGGAGCAGCTAACTGGGAATGTCTGTAATGATAATTATTGGTAATTATGGGTAATTATTAATAGTTAGTTAGCACAGGAAGAGAGGGAACAACAACTATGGTCCTAGCACTCTTACCTGTGGGTATATGTTAGAATTGTAAAAGAACGTAGATGATAGAAGGTAGAAATAATGATGATAAGAGGCACCAGGGGATGAGAAAACCATCTCCCTGGGAGCTGAGGCGGTGACAAAGCGGCAGTAGGGCAGGGCCAACCAGGGAACAATTGTGAATAAAGGTGCATAGGCGAGATCCCCCTTCCAACGCTGTAATAGTCAGTATAAACCCAAGAAGTTTACTGTAATAAATCATAATATATATAGTGAGCAACTGGGTATTGTACAGGGACTGTAGGAAGGGAGAATAGGTGATAGAAATTGAGTGTGAAAAGGAGTG
Source organism: Aquarana catesbeiana (assembly GCF_042186555.1). NCBI lineage: Eukaryota > Metazoa > Chordata > Amphibia > Anura > Ranidae > Aquarana > Aquarana catesbeiana. Next base: position 618,318,268 of record NC_133326.1, read on the forward strand.
GAAAAGCATATAGACAATGCCCTGTTGTAAGAGGGAATTGAAGTGGAGCGAAGGAGATGTATAGAGTATTTTGAGCACATTCTAACTCCAGTCTTAACCAGAGCGCTTAATTCTCTCTTGGCAGGTAACTCGTTTCATCCTGAATCATTAACATCTATCATAGTTATGCTACCCAAACCACACTCTGATAACACTTCTTGGTCTAACTATCGCCCTATTTCCCTCCTCAATTTAGATATTAAATTACTAGCCAAGATTCTTGCTTCTCGTTTGAACAATTTCATAGGCCACCTAATACACCCAGATCAAACGGGTTTCATACCCAAGAGACAAGCAGGAGATAATATTAGACGAGCTCTTTTACTCATTCAAGCTGCTAAATCTAGATGTATCCCAACTTGCCTTCTATCATTGGATATCTGTAAGGCATTTGATTCAGTCACATGGCCTTATATGCAATATACGCTTCAACAATGGGGTTTTGGTAATCATTTCTTGTCTTGGATCTCCTCTCTCTATAACAACCACAAAGCATATATCAAATACGCTGGTTACAAATCAGCAATGTTGGATATCAGAGGAGGCACGAGACAAGGCTGTCCTTTATCCCTGTTGCTTTTTGCTCTACTGATAGAACCCTTGGCACAATTGATCAGATCCAACCCAGATATCAAAGGTATCGAATTAGGTGGTCACAAACTTTGTCTCTTCGCAAACGATATACTTATTTTCTTATCTCACCCCCACATTTGTGCTCCTAATCTCCTCAATATATTAGATACATTTTCACATATATCTGGTCTCATAGTAAATCACACCAAATCAAATGCTTTGAATGTTTCTATAATACAATCAGACCTGCTTCGGGCCCAATCCTCTTTACCATTCAATTGGGTTACCCGTCAATTACCATATTTAGGAGTACATCTCACCTCCTCATTATCTGATCTTTTTGCAGCTAATTACCTACCTTTGTTAAAACAAACTACAGCCTTAATGAAGCAATGGTCCTCATTACCATTATCATGGTTAGGATGGATAAATGCTGTGAAAATGTCAATACTACCAAACTTCTTGTATTTGTTTAGGGTACTCCCTGTCTCTTTACTGTCATATTTCTTACGGCTCATACAACGTAGAGTTATGTCTTTTATTTGGGATAAGATTAAACCACGTATTCCAAAATCTACTTTATATCAAAATATATTATATATTAGTAAATCTTGTGGGGGATTAGGGCTACCAAACTTTTCCTCCTATTATTATGCAGCCCAATTATCAATATTAACTAAATATCACTCTACTGAGAATATACCCTTATGGGTAGCTATCGAATCCATTGACTGTGATCCCATCTCAATTGACAATCTACTATGGATTCTACCAAAGGATAGATCTCATCTTACCAACCCCATCATGAAACATTCATTGGCTATTTGGGATAGGTTTAATGACTCACATGGCCTACGATCAAAACATAATCCCCTCCTCTCTTTTCTGGGGAATCCAGCCTTTTACCCTGCGTGGAAATTTCCAAAATCTTTTTCTGCATGGTCTTCTAGAAAATTGACGAGACTTTATAAGCTAGTAACTACGGATACTCTTCAAACATTTCCTATGTTATGTAAGAATCACGAACTCTCAAACAATGAGATATTCCGTTATTTACAAATTAAGAATTTCTTTACACCTCTACTTAGTTTAAGTACATCAATTAATCAAATGTCCCAATTCGAACATATTTGTATAAGTGACCCACATGTTAGAGGGTTGATTTCATGTGTGTACCAGATACTTATTACTAACTCTAATATGAATATTCCTTCTTATACTGTTAAATGGGCACAGGCTATGGGACGAATATTTGACAACAATGACTGGTCTAATATTTGGTTAGCCACCAAATCATCATCTCCTAATTGTTTTGCTTTGGAAACCAACTTCAAAGTTCTGGTAAGGTGGTACTTGGTACCAGCTAGAATAGCAAAATTTACTCCTTCTTATCCCAATAATTGCTTCAAAGCTTGCTCTTCACCAGGTACACATTTCCATATATGGTGGGATTGCCCGGTGGCCCAAGAATTTTGGGAAAAAATATTTGCAATGGCATCTAAGGCTCTAGATATCTCTATTACTCCAGACCCTGCCATTGCATTACCGAATCTTAAACCGGCTTCACTCACCAGGGTACAATTCAAACTACTAATTCACATTAATACTGCTGCCAAACAAACCATAGCCAAGGCATGGAAGAACAAGAATTTAATTGAGGCAGAGGTTAAACATAGAATGAACAAAGCTCTCATTTTTGCTAAAATGTCAGCTATCGAAGATAATAATATCAACAAATTCCATCTGATTTGGCAACCATGGGTTAAACACTTCTTAACCTCTGATTTTGACCAGTCGTTGTTACCATGCTAAAATCCTTGTGTTATTGTTATTATATATATATAACTTGTTCATATCATAAGCTAGGTCATCACCTCGAGAGACTTCTTTCTTTCTTATCTTTTCCTCTCTTATTTTTCCCCTTTTTTTTTCTCTTCTTTTCCTTCCTCTTCTTCTTCTCCTCTATTCTCATCTTATTTACTAAAGCTAATGATGAACTTGGGATACCTTACCAATTTATACACTAATATATTCCTCATCGGCTTAGGGACTAACTTATGCTCTGAAGATTCGGTAAAAAAAAAATTTTTCTCTTCACAAATTTTTTTCCGAACTGGTTATGATTATCTAATGATTCATCAAAGAAATTGTTATATCTTTATATTATATATCACATAATATAATAATTATAAATAAATACGTTTTCGATTTAGATTATAAATGCCCCCACCCGTCCACAGTTTGAGCCCATTTGGGGTGAATGTGTGGTCTGGAGGCATAATATAAATAGATTTTTTCTTTCTTTATGTACCCCAATTTAGATCTTATTTCGGATCTTTACATATGTTACTATTCTATGCAGTCTCTAAGACACATAATCTTTTTCTTTCAGTAAGACTAGTTTGTAATATGTATAAAAACTGTTAATCGCATTGTCTATATATATATATATACCATGCTTTGATACTTGTCTTAATTTGTATCTTATTTATAAAAAACTTCAATAAAAATATTGAACCAGGAGATATATAGAGTAACGAAACACCAAGAAAACTAATGGCAACACATATCAACAGTGAATTTACCTAGGGCTTGTAGTGGGCATATGAAAGATGTAGAAGTGCCGCAATGATTCCTTACATTGGTGGTCAGCGGGAAGAATGTTCTTTACATTGGTGGTCAGCAGAAACAATGTTCCTTACATTGGTGGTCAGCAGAAAGAATGCTCCTTACATTGGTCAGCAGAAAGAATGTTCCTTACATTAGTGGTCAGCGGGAAGAATGTTCCTTACATTAGTGGTCAGCATAAAGAATGCTCCTTACATTGGTGGTCAGCGGGAAGAATGTTCCTTAAATTGGTGGTCAGCGGGAAGAATGTTCCTTACATTGGTGGCCTGTAGAACGAATGTCCCTTACATTGGTGATCAGTGAAAAGAATGTTCCTTACATTGGTGGTCAGCGGGAAGAGTGTTCCTTACATTGGTGGCCTGTAGAACGAATGTCCCTTACATTGGTGATCAGTGAAAAGAATGTTCCTTACATTAGTGGTAATCAGAAAGAATTTTCCTTACATTGGTGGTCAGTGGGAAGAATGTTCCTTACATTGGTGGTCAGTGAAAATGATATAAAGTAAATAAAAATTATTAAAAAAAAAAAGTAAAGCACATCCATGACCTCCACACACACTCTATATGAAAAGCTTTATGTAGGACGAGCACATATATGTAAACAATAATGGCCCCACACAAGTATGGTATCGTCGAACGTTGGAGTAAGAGCAATTCTAGGGCCGTAATTTTGTAACATTCTGGACGGAGCTTTTTATTTTTTGTATATTTTTTATTAAACTGTTCAGCTAAGAAGACATTTGTTGCACCTGTTCTATCGTGTTAATTTATGAAATCCTAATCCTTAATTTTGGAAATGTAAAATTGTTGCACTTTCTTTAATGTAAGTTTATTTTTCTTTATATTTATAATAGACATTTATTTTGAACATAGTTCAGAGAAATTCTGTGACGAACGCATGTAGTGTGGGCACTGCAATATGTAGGTGGGGATTCATGTGGGGGCGGGGACAGGGGGCCCCAGGATCTCCTATTGCCCGGGGGCCCCATGAGTTGTCAGTCCGCCCCTGCGTGGGACCCACCTTGGATGGAGCTGGGATCACAGATTTGCCGCATGGTAGGCTGCGGCGCAGTCCTTTCGCACAGCAGCAGAGAGGTGTTTACTTGATGAAATCTGGGAAGCAAGAAGCCTAGTCTGCTGACCCTTTTAAAGCCTCTCCCAGAGTTCATTTTTTGTAGTAGATGGCATGCTGGGATGTGTAGTCCATAGATAGTTCTGTAGATCCAGGATATCTGTTCGGGAGACTACAGTCCCCACACTGCTCTCTGCTGTGCTCAGGAAGATGATGCAAGTACTTTCAAGCCCAGCACTAGCGGAACACAGAGACACTCTAAGAAAGGAGAGGGTAAGTCTGCGGTGCCGGATAACTGTAGTCCACTGTCGGCTACAAATGCATAGAACCTTTTACATTTATATGTGTGCATCAACAGTTCTGCCATCAGTCCATGGCTTGCTCTACAGATAATCATACCCCTCTAGATCCTCCAACTATATATAAGTATATATCTTGGGTAAGTTTCACATTTGGAGAGAAGAATGCCATGGTGTTCAATAGTGTAATCTTCTGTAGTGTAAATCTTCATCATACTACAGTTCCTGTGAAAGAAAAGAAGAGAACCTGATGATTGTACTGTGTAGTAACACGACCCTATATCTCAACATCCGAGTCGGTATTCAATAACCGGAGCCTGTAGACTGTAGACAAACAGCCTTTGGTGGACAAAGCAATTCAGCAATTCAAGATCTCCTTTTTAACAAAGAACATTTTCTCCTTTCATTGATTCTAATTTTCCTTATACTTGCCAAACGCAGTTAGATTTTCGTTTAAACATTCATTCATCAGAACATTATTTCTTGCCATCATTAAAAGAGAAGTATGGGAATCACAAAAAAAATCATACTCACCTAGATGGCTGCAGCAATGATCTAAGACTGAGAACTGAGTGATCAAACACCACTGATTGCTCAGCTCTCGGTCCTCAGCCTGCAGAGAGCCAATGACTGTCAGGCTCTCTGGCTCTGGCTCTCTGCTCTGTCCCTCCAGCGCTCACTGGAACATTGGCTGTGGAGGGGGCAGGAGTGACTGGCTCAGGCTCTCAGCAGATCGCTGAGAGCCTGAGCTAACTGTCGGTCCAGGCTTCTGGATGGGTCGGTATCTTTTCAGAGCCTGGACTGGGTCAGTGATGACAGCCAACAGCGGGCTTTAGCCCACAGGAGAAGAATAGCCAAAAAAGCTTTGGACATACTTCTCCTTTAAGTCAACTTGAATGGAATTTCAGCTGTACTAAACAGATTTCATTACAATATGTTCAATTCATTGTCTCCAGCCATAATGCTAAGATCCTAATTAGCCACTTCAGCTTCAGAAGATTTACCCCCCTTCATGACCAGGCCATTTTTTGTGCTACGGCACTGTGTTACTTTAACTATTAATTGCACAGCCGTAACTAAATAAAATTTCTTCCCACAAATAGAGCTTTCTTTTGGTGGTATTTGATCACTTTTGTGGTTTTTATTTTTTTGCGATATAAACAAAAAAAGACCAACACTTAAAAAAAAAATATATATATATATATATATATATATATATATATATATATATATTTTATATATATATATATATATATATATATATATATATATATATACATACATACATACATATGCGCAAAAGTTATAGTGTCTACAAACTATAGGATATTTTTATAGAATTTTTATTTATTTTAATTTTTTTTACTAGTGATGGGGGCGATAAGTTACTTATAGCAGGACTCTGATATTGATTTTGTGGACAGTCAGGACACTAACTGACAGTGATCAGTGCTAAAAATATGCACTGTCATTGGCTGGGAAGGTGTTAACATCAGGGGCGATCAAAGGGTTAAATATATTTCTAGCTGGTGTTTTACTAAACTGTGGGGGGGAGGTGCTTGTACTAGGGGAAGGCATGGATCCATGTCCCTGCTTTGCAGGAACACCGGATCAATGCCTTCCCCACTGAAAGAACGGCAATCTGCCTTGTTTACATAGGCAGCCTGATATTCTGCCTGTATAACGAACTATCGCAGCAGATACCCGCAGATCAGCTCCCGCTGTGAATAATCACAGCAGGCAGCCGACGCAGGCACGCCCCCAAACCGAAAGTACTGGATCATGTACTAGGTATGTGATCAAGCGCAAGAGAGCCACCTTACTGCTGCATATGTACAGTATACGGTCGGCAAGCAGTTAAAATGGTATTCCCTTTCTATCCCCCATCATTTGGGTTTCCCCAGTTCTTTTTTCACCATATACTTCACTTTACTTATCGGGGCTGATGTTCAATTTTTCCCGAACAAAAAGCACATTCACAGCTAGAATTTCAATGGTTCAAGAAAAAATTTCAATCCTGCTAATTCGAACTTTCTCACCACTACAGTCGAACACCAAAGCTAATTCGACCCAACTATCCGTAAGAAAATCTAATGAATGTTCTGAAAAAGAACAATTTTTTGTAATTAAATTTTCACTGGTGTATGTCCATCTTTAGAATGTTGTGAGAATTAGGAAATGACGGTATTAATAGCCATGATGAGAAAAAAAAAATGCGGTTAATACCTATACAGAAAAAAGCCTTCTCTGTTGCCTATAGACACAGGTCTGCTGTGATAAATGGTAAATCTGGCTCTGCTTTTAATACCACATCATGATATTTTTGCTGCTTCAGATTCTGTGCTCCACATCTGACTATACCTTATTACACCACGGTCAGATTATGAACATGTTTCTGTACTTGGTACGTGTTTCCATCTAATGTCCTCAGGCAGTTAGAGGGTTGTGTGTCATACAATGAAGGTGACCAGCCTTGCATGTCCACCATGATCACCAAACAATCTTTGTGATGAAGGATCTCCTACACACAAGTTTGGAGTAGGAGAACATCCATATTTGTGCTTAGGTAAGAGAAACGGTAAAGATTGCTTTAACTACTCATTTTTAATACAATACAGCATTGTGAAAACTATTGCTTCCAGTTAAAGTATAAAGTAGTTTTTTTGGGGGGGATCGATTAAGGATGGGTTATAAGCCCTGTCAGTTTTTTTATTGAATCTGTGTCCCATTGGGGAGATTTCCCTTCTCTTCCTGTCCCATAGCCAAAACAGAAAACAAGAGTAAATCCCTCAAAAGTAAGGGGATCCCCGGCTGTAACCAGAACAAGTGCCCCCACTGGAAGATTTCCTCCCTTTTCCTGTTCTGGTGACACCTCAAAATTTAGGATGTTTTTTTTTTTCACTTTTGGTGGTAAAGGTAAACAGGACAAATAAAGTGAATCTCTTCTAAATGAAAAAACCTGACGTGTTCTAATCTCTTTTCACGACAGCCAAAACATTTTATTCATTTTGGATAAAGCATGGAAATTTTAGAATCTCTGTCATGTTTTTTTTGCCAGTTCTTTTTTATTGCTTCTTGACTGCTCCCCTTTTAATTTTTGGTGGAGCAAGTCCAGGAAAATCTCCTCAATTGGGTAACAGAGAGAAATCTCTCTAACCTAACAAAACCAAATGATCTTACAATAACATGCCAGAGTCATATCACTAGTTATTAATGAATATTCATTGAACACATTACATGGCTGTTTCTGCTTGTATTGACTCCAGGTACACAGGCCTTTGTCCACCCACTCACCTCTTTTCCTCCTCCTTGCAGAAAGTAAAAACAAGAACACCAAGGAGAAGATTAAGGTACCGGTAACAGTGCTGATGATAATGATAAGGATCTGTTTCAAATCTGTAAAATAACACATACATAAAATTAAGAATTCAAAGTCCAAGAGCAAATGTTAGAACATAACACAAGCAACATAGTGTTCATTCACAACAGATGTGCTGGAAAATGTACATAAGTTTATGATTTGTTTGCATACCTGGGAGAATAGAATTCTAGGATGTATCACTAAAGGAATAATCAGCAGGAGGAAGGAGATCCTGATTCTCTATGTAGATCTTTATTGATCATTAGATCATTAGAGGGGTCATCAACAGGAGGAAGGGGGTCCTCATCCCTCTATATAGATCTTTAGTTATCACTAGAGGAGTTAAAAGCAGAAGAAGGAGGTCCCAATTCCTCTATATAGATCCTTATTTATCACTGGAGGGATCGTCAACAGGAGGAAGGAGGTCCTCATCCCTCTATATAGATCTTTAGTTATCACTAGAGGAGTTAAAAGCAGAAGAAAGAGGTCCCGATTCCTCTATATAGATCTTTATTTATCACTGGAGGGATTGTCAACAGGAGGAAGCAGGTCCTGATTCCTCTATAATATAATTTTTTTAGCTATCACTAGAGGGATCCCCAGCAGCATTAAAGAGGAAGTAAACCCTGATGAAACCCCATTATGTGGCACTTACCTGCAAACGAAGCCCGCGCTGTCCCTGCTGCAGGAAGCATCCATCTTCTCCCCTCTTCCTTCCGGGGCCGCGGACTCTGGCTGTGTGACTGGCTGGAGCCACGTGACATCACTCCCACGCATGCGCGCTGGAGCCGCCAGTCACAGCACATGTTAGGGAAGAAATGGTATGGAGGTTCATTTCTTCACAGCACATGCGCCGATGACATCATTGGCGCACTACAAGGTAAATATCTCCTAAACGGCGCACGTTTAGGAAATATTTCCACTACCTATAGGTAAGCCTTATTCTAGGCAAACCTATAGGTAAAACTCACAATCGGGGATAAACAACCGCTTTAAGGAGGTCCTGATTCCCCTAATATAGATCTTTAGTTTTCACCAGAGGGAGCACCAACAGGAGGAAGGAGGTCCTGATTCCAGTATACAGTATATAACTTTAGTTAATATTAGAGGTGTCACCTGCAGGAGGAAGGAGGTCCTGATTCCCCTATATGGCTCTTTAGTTATCGTTAAAGGGATCACCAGCAGGAGGAGAGAGGTCCTGATTCCTTTATATAGATCTTTGGTTATCACTAGCGGAGTTAAAAGCAGAAGAAAGAGGTCCTGATACCTTTATATAGATCTTTATTTATCACTGGAGGAATCGCTAGCAGAAGGAAGAAGGTCCTGATTCCTCTTCCTCTAAATAAATCTTTAGTTATCACTGGAGGGATCGCCAGCAGGAAGAAAGAGGTCCCGATTTCCTTTATATAGATCTTTATTTATCACTAGAAGGATTGGCAGCAGTAGAAAGGAGGTCCTGATTCCTCTATATAGATTTTTAGCTATCACTAGAGGGATCACCAGGAGGAGGAAGGAGGATCTGATTCCCCTTATATTTATCTTTAGTTGTTACTAGAGGAATCAACAGCAGGAGGAGGAGGAGGTCCTGAGGCCCCTATATAGATCTTTAGTTATCACTAGAGGGGTCACCAGCAGGAAAAAGGAGGCCCTGATTCCAACATGGAGATTTATCACAAAACAGATAGTGAGGGAAAGTTCAATATTTTAGAGATTTCATGAGAGTGAAATCTTTTAATGAGGACAAATGTTCTGATGTCCACTGTCTGAATCAGGTATCCCCTTATTTTTGGGGTATTTTTCTCATTTTATGATTCCACTATATAGATCTTTAGTTATCACTATAGGGGTCACCTGCAGAAGAAAGGAGGTCCTGATTCCTCTACAGTGGAACCTTGGATTACGAGCATAATCCGTTCCAGGAGAATGCTTGTAATCCAAAGCACTCGCATATCACAGCGAGTTTCCCCATAGAAGTCAATGGAAACGAAGATAAATTGTTCCACATTGACTTCTATTGCATAAAATACCGTATGTGGCCAGAGGCGCCGGAGAGCCTCGGAAATACTCGGGGACAGCTCGGCTGAACTCAGAAAGCCTCGAAAACACTCAGGAACAGAGTATTTCTGAATGTTTCCGAGTATTTCCGAGTGATTCTGAGTATTTTGGAACGGCTCCGAACCGTTCCGAGTGTCACCAGCGCCCACGCACCTCTGGCCAAATGCGGTACTGCACACCCCATTAGCTTGAATTCTGATAGTTTTGCGAGACAACACTCACAAACTGAGTCAGAAATGTAAAAAAAAAGTTGCTCATCTTTCAAAACGCTTGTTAACCGCGTTACTCGTTAGCCAAGGTTCCACTGTATATAGATTTTTAGCTATCACTAGAGGGATTACCAGCAGAATTAAGGAGGTCCTGATTCCCCTAATAAAGATCTTTCATTTTCGCTAAAGTGATCACCAACAGGAGGAAGGAGGTCCTGATTCCAGTATATACAATATATCTTTAGGTATTATTAGAGGGGTCACCTGCAGGAGGAGGTCCTGATTCCTCTATATAGATCTTTAGTTATCCCTAGCAGAGTTAAAAGCAGAAGAAGAAGATCTTGATTCCTCTATACAAATTTTAGTTATCAGTGGAGGGATCGCCAGCAGGAGGCAGGAGGTCTGATGCCCCTTTATATAGATCTTTATTTATCACTAGAGGGATCATCAGCAGTAGGAAGGAGGTCCTGATTCCTCTATATAGATCTTTAGTTATTACTAGGTGGATCACCAGTAGGAGACCAGATAGCAAGCAATTGTGCTGCAAGTTTGGAAATGACTTGCTATGCTATTGCTAGACTTGCCAGGCTTCACAAGTTTGTTGCACAATTGCAGCAAGTCCACAATGCATGACTCCAGATCTACTTTCTTTGCAAACATTCTGCAAGTTTGCTGCAAGTTCTGGTTCAGTTATGTTGTGTAATAGTCATCCCACCACAGGGGTCACTGTGGCTGAATTTTAATGCTGTAGACTTGCAGAGCTCTTGCTAGAGACTTGCCATGCAAAATTTGCTACGTATTGGAAAGTGTCAACCAGAACTTGTGCTTCAAGTGCTCTGCAAGTGTACAACTTGCCAGTGAAAATGTGTAACAAGTAACAGACTTACAATTCAACACTGCCACAAATTTGTGGCAAATTCTCCTTGCCATTTGGGAGTAAGGAGGTCCTGATTCTGCTATGTAGATCTTTAGTTATCACTGGAGGGAATCGACAGCAGGATGAAGGAGGTCCTGATTCCCCTTAGGTCTCAATGATCATTTGTTAATGTCTGCACTTCTAGTCTTATATGCACTCAGAAACATACATCAGTGATGTGTTAGCTCCATTCTTCATTGAACATGTAAGAATTTAATCTGGGTTGTTTTATCAGTTCTGTAACATAAGTACTTGAACTATAGCTTTGAGGAATATTATGGCACTTCATGTTAACATATAAAAATTATAAATATACTTTTTTCTGTTTTTAGCTGGGAAGTATTAGACTCTGTTAAGTTTTTATTGCAGTTTCTGTCCCCTTTATGGAAATTTACCACCATTATCACCAAAACAGTGAGATGAAATACAATATTTTAGAGATTTCGTGAGAATGAGAGGTGAGGAAAATCTTTTAATGAGGACAAATGTTCTGATGACAATTGTCTAAATCAGGAATCCCTTCATTTTGGGGACTTCCTCTGTTGCATCTCCAAGACTGGAATTTAGGGGATATCTCGCCAGCAGGGCACAGACCGCAACAAATAACCCTATAGAGGTTTTAAAGTATATGTAAACCCTCACCCGTTATAAAACAACCTATTAAGTTTAAAATAGACATGAAAGCAAAACATTTGTGTATAGATAAAAAAAAAAAAAACATTATAAATACCTTTTCCCCCTATTTATCACATCCCCTCTATTCTCAGCTGCATAGGAGCTGGGGAGGAGAATAAGCAGCACACTAATCTTCCCAGTGAAGGGCTGTGCAGGGGAAGGAGGGGGGGGGATTGTTAGGACAAGTTTGATTTAGGACAAGTTTGATCATTGGAGGAAAGCACACTGAGTTCCCAGCATAGCTAGAGAACTTAACATACTGTGTTCTCCTGCTTAGTGTGGTCAGTTTTTTGTAGGAGAGCAGGGGGACTGGCAGGAACACCAGGGAGTTCACACGATGGAAGCAATACAAAGAGAACAGGATACTTCCTCATACAAGTACATGGTACAGCAGGCACATATCAGGAATATGAAATGTTGGGTTTACATATTCTTTAACCCTTTTTTACTCTATCCAAAACAAACAAAGTTTTAGGTATACATATACTGTAAAAATAATTGCAGCATATTCTGTATTTTAAAAGCGGTTCTAAACCGATGCAGTAAAAAAAACAAACAAAAACTTTCCCCTGTAAGTAAGACATCGCATACTAGCACATTATAAAATACTTACCTTAGAACCTTATAAAATACTTACCCTCCAGCAGCGCGCTGTCACCGCTGAGGGGGCTTTAATCTTACCCCGGTCTTCCTTCTGGGTTTGCGAACTCCGGCTGTATGAGTGGCCGGAGCTGTGATAACATCACTCCCTTGCATGCGCGCGGGAACACTCGGTTCCGGCATGGTGCTCTTAAGGTCCGGCACGGTATGCCAGTATCTGGTCCTTCAGAGCCCATTCGGATTGTCGCGTTGCTGGCTGCATCCAGTGTGAATATCTCCTAAACAGTTCCGTTTAGGAGATATTCATTTTACTTGCAGTTAAGCCTTATTATAGACTTACCTGTAGGTAAAAATCACAAAATGGACTTTACTACAGTTTTATTAGAAATCAAATTTAATGTAGGCGCACACACAAGAAAGGAAAATACTTAAAACTTACGCGTTTCACCACCAGTTTCAGGGACACAAAGTATATCCATAGTAGCATTACAGGCCTGCTTCAGAACCTGGCCCTCCGGACAGCTGGAAAACAGGGGAAGGAAAATTTTGATTGGACTGAGTTATAATGTATACAGATATAAAAATAAACTACGGAGAGTTTCTTTGACCGAGTTGCAATTTTTATAAACCCAAATATGGCAATATGAAGAAAGAACAATATATTTATTTATCTGTTCCAATCCTGTTTTTCTTTTTTTTTTTTTAGATCAGCGTGGCTCTGTCCACACAAATGTCCCTCCATCTAGGCTTCTCCTACTGGTGTGGATATACTGTCAGTGTGGAGGGGGAGCCTAGGTTCTGTCGGCTCTGAGGCGTGTAATTGTAATAGGCAGCCGGCACCTCTCCCTGCCTGCCTGTCACAATAATAGGCGATTGCAGTGCCGGTTCCCGGAGGACATGTGGGCACTGGGCTATGGGACTCCAGAGTGGTCTGCCTCTGCCTCATAATTCTTTCTCTTCCTCCCTCTCTGAACATTGTGGAGGAGACACAGTAACAACAGCAGAGATGTCAGAGTGCGCAGGGGAAGGAGGAAGAGGAGAGAGCCGCGGCGCCTCCCTCAATCCAGTGCCGTGCCAGGTGCCACCCTCTGGTGGGTGTCACCCCCCCGCTCCCCCCTAGCGACGCCACTGATCTACAGATCAGCACCGCCAGATAAAGCTGACGCGCTGATTGGTGTATTCTGACAGCAGGGAAGTTTGTATGCTGCCAGAATACAAAGACACAGCAGGGGGACTCCCCCACCCACCTCGAATGTGTGGATGGGGGAATCAAGTAATTTACTTTTTTCCGTTCAAACCACTGGTTGAATGAAAAAAAAAAAAAAAAGAATCCCCATGGACTGCCTTAAAGTTTTACTAAACCCAGGACCCTGCATTCATTATACAGTGGGGCAAAAAAGTATTTAGTCAGCCACCAATTGTGCAAGTTCTCCCACTTAAAAAGATGAGAGAGGCCTGTAATTGTCATCATAGGTATACCTCAACTATGAGAGACAAAATGTGGAAACAAATCCAAACAATCACATGGTCTGATTTTTGAAAGAATTTATTTGCAAATTATGGTGGAAAATAAGTATTTTGTCAATATCAAAAGTTCATCTCAATACTTTGTTATATATCCTTTGTTGGCAATGACAGAGGTCAAACGTTTTCTGTAAGTCTTCACAAGGTTGTCACACACTGTTGCTGGTATGTTGGCCCATTCCTCCATGCAGATCTCCTCTAGAGCAGTGATGTTTTGGGGCTGTCGCTGGGCAACACGGACTTTCAACTCCCTCCAAAGGTTTTCTATGGGGTTGAGATCTGGAGACTGGGTAGGCCACTCCAGGACCTTGAAATGCTTCTTACGAAGCCACTCCTTCGTTGCCCGGGCGGTGTGTTTGGGATCATTGTCATGCTGAAAGGCCCAGCCACGTTTCATCTTCAATGCCCTTGCTGATGGGAGGAGGTTTGCACTCAAAATCTCACAATACATGGCCCCATTCATTTTTTCATGTACACAGATCAGTCGTCTTGTTCCCTTTGCAGAGAAACAGCCCCAAAGCATGATGTTGCCACCCCCATGCTTCACAGTAGGTATGGTGTTCTTTGGTTGCAACTCAGCATTCTTTCTCCTCCAAACACGACGAGTTGTGTTTCTACCAAACAGTTCTACTTTGGTTTCATCTGACAATACGACATTCTCCCAATCCTCTTCTGGATCATCCAAATGCTCTCTAGCAAACCTCAGACTCGCCCGGACATGTACTGGCTTGAGCAGAGGGACACATCTGGCACTGCAGGCCCTGAGTCCCTGGCAGCGTAGTGTGTTACTGATTATAGCCTTTGTTACGTTGGTCCCAGCTCTCTGCAGGTCATTCACTAGGTCCCCCCGTGTGGTTCTGGGATTTTTGCTCACCGTTCTTGTGATCATTTTGACCCCAAGGGGTGAGATCTTGCGTGGAGCTCCAGATCGAAGGAGATCATCAGTGGTCTTGTATGTCTTCTATTGCAGATTCAGTCTTCCCAGCCTGGTGCAGATCTACAATTTTGTTTCTGGTGTCCTTTGACAGCTCTTTGGTCTTCACCATAGTGGAGTTTGGAGTGTGACTGTTTGAGGTTGTGGACAGGTGTCTTATACTGAGAACAAGTTCAAACAGGTGCCATTAATACAGGTAATGAGTGGAGGACAGAGGAGCCTCTTAAAGAAGAAGATACAGATCTGTGAGAGCCAGAAATCTTGCTTGTTTGTAGGTGACCAAATACTTATTTTCCACCATAATTTGCAAATAAATTCTTTCAAAAATCAGACAATGTGATTGTTTGGATTTGTTTCCACATTTTGTCTCTCATAGTTGAGGTATACCTATGATGACAATTACAGGCCTCTCTCATCTTTTTAAGTGGGAGAACATGCACAATTGGTGGCTGACTAAATACTTTTTTGCCCCACTGTATCTGGTCCCCCACAGTACAGAGAACATGGAAATGCAATTATTTTAGTAAATATATACTGCTAAATACCTTTTCTCATCCACTGTATATAGCAGTCTTGTGACTTATCAGTGTCTGGTTAAAGCTTGTAGGAGGAGATTTCATTCTCCTCTGACTGTCTTTTGAGGCTGCAGGACCCCCGACCCTATGTCTGGACAGTGCTGATTGGCCCTCTGCTGATCACATACACTCTCCCAAGAAAAAAAACAAAACTTTCTAGCAATACACACCAAATTGAGCATGTGCAGCTTGTCCCCAAGGCTCTGTTCTATCAGGAGATGGACTGAGGAGGATCAGAGCAGACAGGATCAAACAGCCTTTTTACACAATGCACAGGATTAAGCCCTTAGGTTCTACAGTGAGTATAACAAGCATGCTTTACTGCATATACAGACTGATTTTACTGTTGTGGGTTTAGTAATACTTTAATGAATGGTTTTAGGTCCATTTTTAACACATAGGACAGAAAGAAGGTGAAGTCGGCCTGTGTATATTTGGCAAATACTTCCAGTGAAGAGATTGGCCTTTATAGCTAGGTACATTTCATAACTCCTTACTTTGCTGTACAGGGTAGGCATAAGTCACATGGATATTTTGCAGGGCAGTAGGTTCCCCTCTTGCAGTGGCAAAATGTGTTTTTGGTTATGTTACATGGAGACACTTCTTCCTGATCTATAAGGTAATAAGAAGAAATAAAAACACAATTCCTTTTCAATAGTACAAATGTAATGTGCTAAGGATACGCTAAAAGCTGAGAACTCACATTATCTGTCAAAATGGAATATCCATTGTCACATTGCATTCATACCCACTGTTGACTCTTCTACATTTATCTGTCATACTTGGTCACATGACATAACAGAACACATAGCCAACCGAAAAAAAGAAGAATGGGAAAGCATTATGATACTAGGTACCAGCCTTTGGCGGCTCCCTCTATGTTGAAGGATTATCTTAACGTTCCTCTGTGAATATACTGCCAGGTTGTCAAAGGGTCCCATATAAAGGCAGGGGACCAAGTTTGGAGGCCAATAAGGTGGTACCAACAAAGAAAGGCAGTATAGGAGTGTGGGAGGGGACCCGGAACAAAATTTGCACTGAGGTGTGTGAATTTTTAGATATGTTACTGAATTTCAACCAGCCTCATCTTATTGCTGATAAAGCTTTTCTGTTTCAATTAATTAACCTATACATTGCTGGATGATCACATATTTGTGCAAAAAGCTTTAACATTGAGTAACTATTTGACTGCGCATTTAGACTGTGTGAAAAACCACCATGCCTTAAAAGAGAAAATAGCTTTATGCTTATTTGTAGAAGAATTTAGATATGCCAGTTCCAAAAACTAAGCTTGAATCACAATATTTTAAGCTTAATGCTATGATAGCTGCTATGGGTGTCAAAAGAAGGCAATAACATAAGAGTTGATAGTCTTCTTCTCTAGAGGGGACTCAACAACTACAGTTTCTTATTATGCTGTTGGGTAAGTTGCCCATGTGTAGATAGGCATCTGAGATCACTTTGAGATGTTCTGAGGTCTATCTGAGTTTTTTCACAAGTGCATTTGACCTCCTTCTGATCTGGATCAAGTTGTGTCAAAATACTTTTGAATTTGTTTTCTTTTAAACATGTAGAGGAGGTGTTGTGATGGGACCAAAAGACCATGTGCAACAGGCACTTTGCTGTTGCTTGTATGGTATTGTGGTATAAAAAAAAAAGTACAAAAAAAAAATCACATTAACAGTGAATGCATTCCAACAATAGCCCTACAGTGGCTTTTGGGAAGTGTGAAGTTGGTGGTTTTTGGTGTGGGGCTTGTGCCTTTAAAAACAGTATTGGAGCCAGAGACAGCCAGGCAGCTGGCTCTCAGACAGATGCCAGCAGTGGAAGTCTGATTATTTCTCTTATGACAGATGTATTTTAATAATCTCCTTACGCAGGCCTTTGAAAATTTAACCTTATTCATTAAATTACCTCAACGCTTAAAGCAACCCCATTAAAAATCCCAAAGTTGACCAAAAAAATACTCTACAAAAGAACCAGGTGACTACTTACCTTTCCCACCGCCCACACAACCGATCACCTGAGTTCCCCGGCAGTGCTCACTGGTTCCTCATGCTGAGCTCCTGCAGTGTGTCCTGCAGTGATGTGGAGGTTGCTGTTTCAGAATTCTTGCCGTCAGTGCTACATTATTCACAACTAACATGCCTCACACTGTCTGAAGAATAATGTTGAGTCTAGGTCTGCCTTAACTTTACCTGCTAAGCAATAACACTGATTTTAACCTAGCCCCGACTTTAACAATAGGAGAACCTCTGCTTGTCTTCTCCTGAGCTTAAAGTGTTAGAATCAGTAGCACCATTAGCTCCCGGTCATATGCCCAAAACTACCTGCACCGAATACGACTGTTTTTTTTTTTCTAAATTAGCATTGGCTGATTCACTTTTGAATGGTTGGGAAGAAATGAAAAATGTCTCCAAGATTTTTTAAACAAAAGAATTTATAATAAGAAATATTCAGTTCAAATAATGATTAAGAAAATTGAAAGAGCAATATACCTGGTCGGCACTTAGTACAGGTCAGGCAGGTTGGTAGGCCGGTCAGGAACTCACTGAAGGTAGCCCCTGGTTCACACTGACGACATACACCCTGCGTATTACTGGTTGTGCAGTCTTCCATCACATAAGTTCCTATAGTGAAGACAGTAATACTCACTCATGTGTATAAAGGAGAACATAATACATGGAGGTAAGATTCATTTTACAACCCCTGATGTTTAATTTCAGCAGGGCTGTCCCCCTTATCCTGACCCCAAAGTTTGCCTTAAAAGCTAAGTTCACCTTTTGTAAAAAAAAAAAAAAAAAATAGTAATGTGGGTGCGCATTTATTATTTTTTTACACTGTAGCCTGCATAGCATTGCACCCATGATCACTTTCCACACGGGCAGACAGTTACTGAAGTGCAGGAAGAGTTAATGAACTAGGAGGGCACACGTCGGCGCTGTCAGCATCTTTCAAGTCTACAGACTGCTGTTAAAGTTCGTAAGTGGCTCCAGACAGTCGTGCCTACCTTCCGGGCCTAGTTGTACATTGTTGAACCTTTCTACAATATATCTTTTGGACTCTGTGTGTGTTTACCGCCCATCACACCACATGCTGTTACAGTGCAATGAGAGAACATAGACCATGGTGTATTACATGAAAGAAGAAAAATTGCAGTTCAAAAGCTCCAGACCTGTTGAAGACACCCGCCCTATACGATCTTGCAGGTGCTGGCTCTGCTCAAATTAGGAAGGAAGGGAAAATCCTGAATGGTCGCACACTGCTGAAGGCATCTTTATTGAAAGATTAAAATTAAAAAACAGTCATATCTTATGCATAGAAAACAGGGGAGAACAGCTAACGCGTTTCACATCACAACAGATGCTTAGTCATAGCTATGACTAAGCATCTGTTGTGATGTGAAATGCGTTAGCTGTTCTCCCCTGTTTTCTATGCATAAGATATGACTGTTTTTGGATTTTAATCTTTCAATAAAGATGCCTTCAGTGGTGTGTGGCAGTCCAGGATTTTTCCTTCCTTCCATGGAGTAGGACCTTCAGGCAATTATCAGCAGCACTGTCTTTAGAGCTCCATAGTCAGGCAGTGGGTATCTTCTAGCATCCTCCTTCCAAGTGACCCCCGGACCCAGTGGCGGCCCATCCATAAGGGGCGTCACTCCCCTAATCTATGCTCCCGGCCCTTAATCTACATCTAGGGCCCCAGATGCATGGATTTTAATAGGGTTTTTTTTTTAAGCACATTATTAGAGCCTGATGCTCTTATTTACTTCAATAAAAGGGTGGGCTCGGGGTGAAGAGCACTGCGCCCTGAGCCCAACCGGTTGTGTGACAATAACTAAATAATATTCTCTATTGTCTTCCTGATTATCCTCTTGGCCAATCAGAAAGCGGGTCCTGAAACTCGATTGTCCGGGAGTTTTAGGACTCCTGGCCAATTGGGTCTCAGGACCTACTTCCTGTTTGGCCGGGAGGAGAACCAACAGCCCCGGGTCTTCCCTCGGCAAGCTGGAGCAAGGAGCAGCAGCCCTACCCTGGATCCTCGTCCTCTGTCTCTTTAGGCAGGGCCTCTGATCGCTGCCTTCCCGTCCTGCTTCTGCGGGGGTGGGGGGTGGTGTTAGTGCGAGTGAAGGGGGCAGGTTTGTTTGCCGCCGCCCCTGCCCAAAATATTGAGCACCAGCCTCCACTGCCTGACCCCACCCCCCTCCAGTGGGACTTCTTCCCCTGGCTCTCTACCTTTGGTGCCATTTGTGTTTTGTCCAAACAGGCTTCTTTCATTATCCTCCCGCAGCATGCGCCACTGGCAATAAACCTCCTAGTGGTTTTCTAGGGCAAGGGGGATATAGACACAGCACTACTGCAGCTCCCTTGTCTATTGCCAGAGGTGTCAGTGACACCTACTGGCAGCAGCCAGTATAAGAAATGAATATTTCATATAGCAACACTGCTACTCAGTGGATTCCCAGACAGCTATGAGACAAGTTACAGTCTGGGCCGTCTTAATAGCATCATGGGCCCCTGGGCAAAGTAAATCTCTGGGGCCGCTACAATGGAGACAGCGCAGGTAAACAGACATCAAGTAGGTAGGAGGCAGACAAACGGAGCTTCCCCTTTTGGGTGGAGCTCTGCTTTAACTACATGAACAATCATTTTGTACAGCAAAGAAACAGTGGGAAAATACTACATACATAAAGTAACAAAGCTGTCCTGTGCATATAATATATCTGCTAGAATGATGCTCAGGACAGTTGTAACAAGTATAGACACGGCTGCCAATAAAAATCATGAGACACCATCCAGCCTGACAGGGCCTCAGATACCCCCAACATTGTAATCCCTCTACATCTTATATACATCCAGCACTCCTAACTCCACCCAACCCCCCCCCCCCCACCCCCCCCCCCCCCCCACACACACACACACACACACCAGGTTTGCCCCTAACATTGTTATCCTGTTACCACCTCCACACCCCTGGATTCTCAACCACAAATAAATAACTCCCCAGCACTCTGACCCCTCTACACCCCAGATATCCCCCCCAGCCCTCTGACCTCTCTACACCCTAGATATCCCCCCAGCACTGTGACCCCTCTACACCCCAGATATCCCCCCCAACACTATGACCCCTCTACACCCCAGATATCCCCCCAGCACTGTGACCCCTCTACACTCCAGATATCCCCCAGCACTCTGACCCCTCTACACTGCAGATATCCCCCCAGCACTCTGACCCCTCTACACCCTAGATATCCCCCCAGCACTCTGACCCCTCTACACCCTAGATATCCCCCCAGCACTCTGACCCCTCTACAACCTAGATATCCCCCCCAGCACTCTGACCCCTCTACAACCTAGATATCCCCCCCAGCACTCTGACCCCTCTACACTTAGATATAGTTCCCTAGCACGCTGACCCCTCTACACCCAGATATCCCCCAGCACTCAGACACCTCTACACCTGAGATACCCCCCCCAGCACTCTGATCCCTCTCTACACCCCACATATCCCCCCAGCACTCTGACCCCTCTACACCCCAGATATCCACCCAGCACTCTGACCCCTCTACACTTAGATATAGTTCCCTAGCACGCTGACCCCTCTACACCCAGATATCCCCCAGCACTCAGACACCTCTACACCTGAGATACCCCCCCCCAGCACTCTAATCCCTCTCTACACCCCACATATCCCCCCAGCACTCTGACCCCTCTACACCCTAGATATCCTCCCAGCACTCTGACCCCTCTACACCCCAGATATCCCCAAGCGCTCTGACCCCTCTACACCCTAGATATCCCCCCAGCACTCTGACCCCTCTACAACCTAGATATCCCCCCCCCCAGCACTCTGACCCCTCTACATCCTAGATATCCCCCCCAGCACTCTGACCCCTCTACACTTGAATATAGTTCCCTAGCACGCTGACCCCTCTACACCCAGATATCCCCCCAGCACTCAGACACCTCTACACCTGAGATACCCCCCCCAGCACTCTTATCCCTCTCTGCACCCCAGATATTCCCCCAGCACTCTGATCCCTCTCTACACCCCACATATCCCCCCAGCACTCTGACCCCTCTACACCCCAGATATCCACCCAGCACATTGATCCCTCTCTGCTCCCCACATATCCCCCCTGCACTCTGACCCCTCTATACCCCAGATATCCCCCCAGCATTCTGATCCCTCTCTGCACCCTAGATATTCCCCCAGCACTGTTACCATATACCATAAGATACCCATAGCTCCCAACTGTCCCTGATTTCGAGGGACTGTCCCTGATTTCGAGGGACTGTCCCTGATTTGGAGCAATGTCCCTCTGTCCCTCTTTCCTCCACATTTGTCCCTCATTTTGGTCTGATCTATATAGTTGTATATAAAATGCACTTTTTAGCTTTCAAAAAGTGTTTCCCAGTGCTAAACCTTTCATCCAATTTCTAAATTGCCGCATTTGTCAATTTTAAAAGCCAATATAAAGAAATATTAGTGGTAAAAAAAGCACTTGCGGATTTAAATAACCTTTTTTTTGTTATGTCCCCTTTAAGGGGCGTGTCCCATGCCTATATACGTTTGCTAGTAGGTGTCCCTCATTCCCATCGCAAAATGTTGGGAGGTATGGATACCCCCTTGTATTGTGACCCCACTACATCCCTGATACCTCTAGCACTATAGCCACCCAAGATACCCCAAGCATTGCTACCCCCTATACACCCCAGATCCCCCCTCAGCATTGTTTCCCGCTATACACCCTTGATACCCCCCAGCACAATTATTCCATCCATGTAATACCCCCTTTTCCAGTGGAGATACAGTGCATGTAAACTTTTGGCTATGTGCCCACCTCCAGCACTGGACTCACCTATACCAATCAAACAGGCAGAAGGAGGGGCGGAGGAGGGAGCATCCCTCTCAGCATTCCAAGCCCTTTGGTGCAAACAGTACTGGATAGCTGGGCTCACCATGACACCATCCACAATGCTACTTCCGCAGGTGGGCTCTCAGTGCTGCCGACTCAGCAGCTCCCACTCCAGCTCCTACCCCGCAGCCTTTGAGTCCCGAGTATTCAAGCTGCATGGGGCAGGGTCAGAGCATTACTGGCGCTCCTGGCCCTGCCCCTCTCTGTTGGCTGTGAAATAACAGGTATCGTTCTGCACAGCATGGCGCACCACTGCCAGCCTGCCTCCCCTGTGTATCCATCACTCTCAGTGCCATCATGGGGCCCCCAATTTTGGGTCAGCGTGGGCTCAAGGATCAACTGCTTTGGGGAAAGTACAGGGGCCCCCAATGCAGCTGGGGCCCCTGGGCAGTGCCCAGGTGTGCCTACTCATTAAGGCAGCCCTGAGCACAGTGCCCACCACAGCTAATGGAGTTTGCACTCCCATCTGGTGGCCCACAAGCTGGGAGCAATGAGGTAGCACAGCCAGAATAGTGAGCTTGCTTATCTTCATGCCTCCTGAACATGATAGGCTGACAATCTTGCTGCTAATTGTAAGGCAGTGGCTTACATTTAGCGGAAGTGCTGTTACTGGCAGGGTCTCCAGGTAAAACACTTTTCAACAGAGTAACAAAAAATATTTTAAAAAACTGTATATAGTGATGCATGATGTGTGTGCCTGGGGGACCCTTGGAGTGGTTTTGGTTCGTATTCGGGTCCATGTCTCTCTGAAACACACAGACTCTGGGAACCTTGGACCTGCATACAGATTTGGGGCCTCTGTGCCCAAACCAGCAATGCCTGTTTCCCCCCCTCCTAGACTGCGTGACTCAGAATAGATGTTAATATAATCAGCTCAAAACAACCTGATGCTGGGGTCTCCAGCTATAATCTGTTTAAGGTGTCTTTCTGTCATGATATCATTCCCCATTGTGTGCCTCCTAGGTGTGAATTCCCATTGCTAATCAAGTCACCTATTGTTTCTGTCTGTCTGCTAGTATTGCACACACTTTACCTTGTTACCAAACTATTGTGGGATGTTTATATGTTTATGTTAATTAGATTACTGTTCGATTAGATCACTGTTAGCTGTTAGTTGCCAGCTGTTGATTACCTTACTGTTTATGTTTATGTTAGCTGTTCATTAGATGTACTGATATTACTGTTTACAACTTGCATTGTTTAGGATAATGTGATCAAACTCTTATCTGATTTTGTGCGGTATATACTGTATTCTGTGTAAATTAACAAAAAAAAAATTCCTGTTTGCAACTAAGCTAGTGTCATCTAGTTCTTGGGTGCAATGCTCAACTATAATATCTGACTCCTAGTTCAAGAGTGGAGGAAGCTGTATCTTGACAGAAGCACCCAGACAGGGTGCCAGGCGGTCTGTCACACTGTAATATATCTGTGCCAGGTAATAACTGCAGCTCTGGACCAGAGGATGTTCGGGTATTGTACTACTGTCCCCAGAAATATCTCCTTATAGCAGTCAGTCAGTCAGTCAGTCAGTCATTGTGGTTAGTCAATCTTAAATAGTAAACAGCATGTGGGCGGCACAGTGGTGTAGTGGGTAGCACTCTTGCCTAGCAGTAAAAAGGGTCGCTGGTTCGAATCCCAGATACTACCTGCCTAGAGTTTGCATGTTCTCTCTGTGCCTGCGTGGGTTTCCTCCGGGCACTCCGGTTTCCTCCCACACTCCAAAGACATGCTGGTAGGTTAATTGGCTTCTGCCCAAAATTGTCCCTAGTATATGAATGTGAGTTGGGGGCCTTGGATTGTGGGCTCCTTCAGGGTAGGGACTGATGTGAGTGTGCGATGTATGTGTGGAGTGCTGCGTAAATTGACGGCGCTATATGGGTACCTTAAATAAATAATATATAATAGAGGAGCATCTTAATGAGACACAATGTACAGGGATAGGGACAATTGTAGACACGCACCCACACTCACTCAGGTTGAACTGGATGGACTGGTGTCTTTATTCAATCTTACTAACTATCATTTACCAGATAAGACCAGAACTGTGTGAACTGCAACAGAGGAAACCCAGACGTGTATGTGAAAAGATAAATGATTTATTAAGGATAAGTGAATAAATATAACCCAACCACCTCCAATAGCACTCAGTGCACAACAACCAATAACAAACAGAACCGCACAAATAATAATAACAGAACAAATATATACAAGTAAGGGAAATACCGAGATCATAAACAGAGCCAGGGTCGTCAACGGGGAGGTCAGCAGCTGGGGAAGGGAAACAAACAGGACAATGAGAGGATGGATGGATCACAGGAGGGACAGGTCAGATACAAGGCTCAGGGTTCAGGAAACAGCCAGGGAACAGGATAAACAGGTTCCAGGAATCAGGTTTCAGGAATCAAGTTTCAGATACAAGAATCAGGTTTTCAGGATCAGGGTAACATGATGCAGGCTGCAGGTTGCTGGTCAGGGCTACCTGCTCCATACTGCCAGGATCCCTCTGCTGGTGGACGCCAGTACTGAGGCCCAAAGATGACAAAATACCAGCAGGAAAAAGCTCTCCTGACAGCTCCAAACTGCCAGGAGACACCTGCTGGTGGACCTCAGTACTGCACGCCAAATGATCGATATTACCAGCGGAGGGGACCTTTCCTGACACTAACTATGTAACTATATATAGTGGACCTGAGGGCCAAGGCCTAGGCAGGAGCCCAGCACCTCTAACCCAAGTAACAACCTGCAGGTACCGATTTTCCAGAAGGATGCCAAGGAGTTTTGTTGAAGCTAGGCCCGACCCGCTGGCAACAAGCTCATCATTGGTTGGCTAACCATGATGTAACCTTGGCGCAAAATTCTGAATCTCTCAACATACTCAGGCAGACAAAACTTTGCAGAATGGCCTCGGGAATACTCTACTGGATAAATCGGTGCACCACAGCAAAACCAAAAATAATTACAGGTCTAAGCTGGCTTTAGTGGGCACATCCCTATTTTTACTTTGTGAAGATCCCAATACATTTATTTCCTTAAATTCTGTGACACGTAGTCACTATGCCCGATGAGCAGGCAGTGCTGTGTCACACATTTCGCAGAGCCTGCCTTCTGATCTACAAAGGTGGGGAATTTTTAAGAGGCAGAGTCAGTACAGGAATCACAGCTTGCAGGCAGCAAGGTACCATGGGATATATAGTCTTCGGAAATTGAAAGCAAACAGCAAAGGAGAAGCTGCAAAGCATGCTGGGAATCCAGGAAGCTGTGGAAAGAGGTGGCAGCACTCACAACATGAGAGCAGATTTTTCAAATAAACTTATATTGGGTTGTCAAATATAACTATAGTTTATATTGCTATTTCAATACTGATGTTAAAAAAAAAAACTGTGTGCTGTGACCATAGAACTTCTCTAATTTGTCACCAGCTTGCTTGTCCCTCATTCTGTGTAAAGCTCTTTCGTTAGGTCTGGTTTTATGTAAATCTCTTGATTGTTTTAATATGTTTTAATATGTATTTGAGAGAGAAAAATATCACCGCTCTGAAAGAGGTCTGTGAGGAACAAACATTTTCTTGTACAAAGGTTTTTATTAAACATAAAAATCGTCAAGAAAAATACAAAAAACAATGGTGAGCACACCATGTAAACACATCTGCGATAAGATTGCGGCTATATAACAAGCATAACAATATTAGACATAACAAATCTTACACGGTCTTGAGGTTCAGGAGAGTTTGCATGAGGTCTGCGGATTTTATGAATATATCAACCTGTTGAATCTTTGCAAGGGGTGCTTAAGATTAGAAAAATACCTATTACAGATTGGGTAGACTATGGATGTTTAATGTCTTAATGGAGGAACAAACATTTTCGACATGCTGGAAGTAACAGTTCACACTGTAGTCAGTGATTAACCACTTGACGACCGCCTCACGCCGATTTACGCCGGCAAGGTGGCACGGACAGGCAAAATCACGTACATATACGTGATTTGCCTTCCGCGGGTGGGGGGTCCGATCGGACCCCCCCCCGGTGCCCGAGGCGGTCGTCTTTTGTCCCCCGGCGATCGGAGGTGAGGGGGAGGCCATCTGTTCGTGGCCCCCCCCTCGCGATCGCCGCCGGCCAATGAGAACATTCCTTTGCTGCTGTATGCTAAACAGCAGCAAAGGAAATGATGTCATCTCTCCTCGGCTCGGTAATTTCCGTTCCGGCCCGAGGAGAGAAGACAGGTATGTGAGTGCACCAACACTACACAACACAGTAGAACATGCCAGGCACACTAAACACCCCAATCCCCCCCCCGATCGCCCCCCGATCCCCCCCCAATCCCCCCCCCCCCCCGTCACAAACTGACACCAGCAGTTTTTTTTTTTTTCTGATTACTGCATTGGTGTCAGTTTGTGACAGTTACAGTGTTGGGACAGTTAGTATTACCCCCCTGTAGGTCTAGGATACCCCCCTAACCCCCCCTAATAAAGTTTTAACCCCTTGATCACCCCCTGTCACCAGTGTCGCTAAGCGATCATTTTTCTGATCGCTGTATTAGTGTCGCTGGTGACGCTAGTTAGTGAGGTAAATATTTAGGTTCGCCGTCAGCGTTTTATAGCGTCAGGGACCCCCATATACTATCTAATAAATGTTTTAACCCCTAGTTAACCCTTTCACCACTGATCACCGTATAACTGTTACGGGTGACGCTGGTTAGTTTGTTTATTTTTTATAGTGTCAGGGCACCCGCCGTTTATTACCGAATAAAGGTTTAGCCCCCTGATCGCCCGGCGGTGATATGCGTCGCCCCAGGCAGCGTCAGATTAGCGCCAGTACCGCTAACACCCACGCACGCAGCATACGCCTCCCTTAGTGGTATAGTATCTGATCGGATCAATATCTGATCCGATCAGATCTATACTAGCGTCCCCAGCAGTTTAGGGTTCCCAAAAACACAGTGTTAGCGGGATCAGCCCAGATACCTGCTAGCACCTGCGTTTTGCCCCTCCGCCCGGCCCAGCCCAAGTGCAGTATCAATCGATCACTGTCACTTACAAAACACTAAACGCATAACTGCAGCTTTCGCAGAGTCAGGCCTGATCCCTGCGATCGCTAACAGTTTTTTTGGTAGCATTTTGGTGAACTGGCAAGCACCAGCCCCAGGCAGCGTCAGGTTAGCGCCAGTAGCGCTAACACCCACGCACGCAACGTACAGCTCCCTTAGTGGTATAGTATCTGATCGGATCAATATCTGGTCCGATCAGATCTATACTAGCGTCCCCAGCAGTTTAGGGTTCCCAAAAACGCAGTGTTAGCGGGATCAGCCCAGATACCTGCTAGCACCTGCGTTTTGCCCCTCCGCCCGGCCCAGCCCAGCCCACCCAAGTGCAGTATCGATCGATCACTGACACTTACAAAACACTAAACGCATAACTGCAGCGTTCGCAGAGTCAGGCCTGATCCCTGCGATCGCTAACAGTTTTTTTGGTAGTATTTTGGTGAACTGGCAAGCACCAGCCCCAAGCAGCGTCAGATTAGCGCCAGTACCGCTAACACCCACGCACGCACCGTACACCTCCCTTAGTGGTATAGTATCTGAACGGATCAATATCTGATCCGATCAGATCTATACTGGCGTCCCCAGCAGTTTAGGGTTCCCAAAAACGCAGTGTTAGCGGGATCAGCCCAGATACCTGCTAGCACCTGCATTTTGCCCCTCCGCCCGGCCCAGCCCACCCAAGTGCAGTATCGATCGATCACTGTCACTTACAAAACATTTAACGCATAACTGCAGCGTTCGCAGCGTCAGGCCTGATCCCTGCGATCGCTAACAGTTTTTTTGGTAGCTTTTTATTGAACTGTCAAGCACCAGCGGCCTAGTACACCCCGGTCGTAGTCAAACCAGCACTGCAGTAACACTTGGTGACGTGGCGAGTCCCATAAGTGCAGTTCAAGCTGGTGAGGTGGCAAGCACAAGTAGTGTCCCGCTGCCACCAAGAAGACAAACACAGGCCCGTCGTGCCCATAGTGCCCTTCCTGCTGCATTCGCCAATCCTAATTGGGAACCCACCACTTCTGCAGCGCCCGTACTTCCCCCATTCACATCCCCAACCAAATGCAGTCGGCTGCATGAGAGGCATTTTCTTTATGTCCTCCCGAGTACCCCTACCCAACGAACCCCCAAAAAAGATGTCGTGTCTGCAGCAAGCGCGGATATAGGCGTGACACCCGCTATTATTGTCCCTCCTGTCCTGACAATCCTGGTCTTTGCATTGGTGAATGTTTTGAACGCTACCATTCATTAGTTGAGTATTAGCGTAGGGTACAGCATTGCACAGACTAGGCACACTTTCACAGGGTCTCCCAAGATGCCATCGCATTTTGAGAGACCCGAACCTGGAACCGGTTACCGTTATAAAAGTTAGTTACAAAAAAAGTGTAAAAAAAAAAAAAAAAATATATAAAATAAAAAAAAATAGTTGTCGTTTTATTGTTCTCTCTCTCTCTCTATTCTCTCTCTCTTGTTCTGCTCTTTTTTACTGTATTCTATTCTGCAATGTTTTATTGTTATTATGTTTTATCATGTTTGCTTTTCAGGTATGCAATTTTTTATACTTTACCGTTAACTGTGCTTTATTGTTAACCCATTTTTTGTCTTCAGGTAAGCCATTCATGACTTTGAATGGTTATACCAGAATGATGCCTGCAGGTTTAGGTATCATCTTGGTATCATTCTTTTCAGCCAGCGGTCGGCTTTCATGTAAAAGCAATCCTAGTGGCTAATTAGCCTCTAGACTGCTTTTACAAGCCGTGGGAGGGAATGCCCCCCCCCCCACCGTCTTCCGTGTTTTTCTCTGGCTCTACTGTCTCAACAGGGAACCTGAGAATGCAGCCGGTGATTCAGCCAGCTGACCATAGAGCTGATCAGAGACCAGAGTGGCTCCAAACATCTCTATGGCCTAAGAAACCGGAAGCTACGAGCATTTTATGACTTAGATTTCACCGGATGTAAATAGCGCCATTGGGAAATTGGGGAAGCATTTTATCACACCGATCTTGGTGTCATCAGATGCTTTGAGGGCAGAGGAGAGATCTAGGGTCTAATAGACCCCAATTTTTTCAAAAAAGAGTACCTGTCACTACCTATTGCTATCATAGGGGATATTTACATTCCCCGAGATAACAATAAAAATTATTAAAAAAAAAAAAATGAAAGGAACAGTTTAAAAATAAGATAAAAAAGCAAAAAAATAATAAAGTAAAAAAAAAAAAAAGCACCCCTGTCGCCCCCTGCTCTCGCGCTAAGGCGAACGCAAACGGCGGTCTGTCGCGTCTGTCGTCAAACGTAAACAGCAATTGCACCATGCATGTGAGGTATCGCCGCGAAGGTCAGATCGAGGGCAGTAATTTTTGCAGTAGACCTCCTCTGTAAATCTAAAGTGGTAACCTGTAAAGGCTTTTAAAGGCTTTTAAAAATGCATTTATTTTGTTGCCACTGCACGTTTGTGCGCAATTTTAAAGCATGTCATGTTTGGTATCCATGTACTCGGCCTAAGATCATCTTTTTTATTTCATCAAATATTTGGGCAATATAGTGTGTTTTAGTGCATTAAAATTTAAAAAAGTGTGTTTTTTCCCCAAAAAGTGCGTTTGAAAAATCGCTGCGCAAATACTGTGTGAAAAAAAAAAATGAAACACCCACCATTTTAATCTGTAGGGCATTTGCTTTAAAAAAATATATAATGTTTGGGGGTTCAAAGTAATTTTTTTGCAAAAAAAAAAAATAACTTTTTCATGTAAACAATGAGTGTCAGAAAGGGCTTTGTCTTCAAGTGGTTAGAAGAGTGGGTGATGTGTGACATAAGCTTCTAAATGTTGTGCATAAAATGCCAGGACAGTTCAAAACCCCCCCAAATGACCCCATTTTGGAAAGTAGACACCCCAAGCTATTTGCTGAGAGGCATGTCGAGTCCATGGAATATTTTATATTGCGACACAAGTTGCGGGAAAGAGACAAATTTTTTTTTTTTTGCACAAAGTTGTCACTAAATGATATATTGCTCAAACATGCCATGGGAATATGTGAAATTACACCCCAAAATACATTCTGTTGCATCTCCTGAGTACGGGGATACCACATGTGTGAGACTTTTTGGGAGCCTAGCCGCGTACAGGACCCCGAAAACCAAGCACTGCCTTCAGGCTTTCTAAGGGCGTAAATTTTTGATTTCACTCTTCACTGCCTATCACAGTTTCGGAGGCCATGGAAAGCCCAGGTGGCACAAACCCCCCCCAAATGACCCCAAATGACACCCAAAGCTATTTGCTGAGAGGTATAGTGAGTATTTTGCAGACCTCACTTTTTGTCACAAAGTTTTGAAAATTGAAAAAAGAAAAAAAAAAAAAGTTTTTTCTTGTCTTTCTTCATTTTCAAAAACAAATGAGAGCTGCAAAATACTCACCATGCCTCTCAGCAAATAGCTTGGGGTGTCTACTTTCCAAAATGGGGTCATTTGGGGGGGTTTTGTGCCACCTGGGCATTCCATGGCCTCCGAAACTGTGATAGGCAGTGAAGAGTGAAATCAAAAATTTTCACCCTTAGAAATCCTGAAGGCGGTGCTTGGTTTTCGGGGCCCCGTACGCGGCTAGGCTCCCAAAAAGTCCCACACATGTGGTATCCCCATACTCAGGAGAAGCAGCTAAATGTATTTTGGGGTGCAATTCCACATATGCCCATGCCCTGTGTGAGCAATATATCATTTAGTGACAACTTTGTGCAAAAAAAAAAAAAAGTGTCACTTTCCCGCAACTTGTGTCAAAATATAAAATATTCCATGGACTCAATATGCCTCTCAGCAAATAGCTTGGGGTGTCTACTTTCCAAAATGGGGTCATTTGGGGGGGTTTTGTGCCACCTGGGCATTCCATGGCCTCCGAAACTGTGATAGGCAGTGAAGAGTGAAATAAAAAATTTACACCCTTAGAAATCCTGAAGGCGGTGCTTGGTTTTTCGGGGCCCCGTACGCGGCTAAGCTCCCAAAAAGTCCCACACATGTGGTATCCCCGTACTCAGGAGAAGCAGCTGAATGTATTTTGGGGTGCAATTCCACATAGGCCCATGGCCTGTGTGAGCAATATATCATTTAGTGACAACTTTTTGTAAATATATATATTTTTTTTTTTTTTTGTCATTATTCAATCACTTGGGACAAAAAAAATAAATATTCAATGGGTTCAACATGCCTCTCAGCAATTTCCTTGGGGTGTCTACTTTCCAAAATGGGGTCATTTGGGGGGGTTTTGTACTGCCCTGCCATTTTAGCACCTCAAGAAATGACATAGGCAGTCATAAACTAAAAGCTGTGTAAATTACAGAAAATGTACCCTAGTTTGTAGACGCTATAACTTTTGCGCAAACCAATAAATATATGCTTATTGACATTTTTTTTACCAAAGACATGTGGCCGAATACATTTTGGCCTAAATGTATGACTAAAATTTAGTTTATTGGATTTTTTTAATAACAAAAAGTAGAAAATATCATTTTTTTTCAAAATTTTCGGTCTTTTTCCGTTTATAGCGCAAAAAATAAAAACTGCAGAGGTGATCAAATACCATCAAAAGAAAGCTCTATTTGTGGGAAGAAAAGGACGCAAATTTCGTTTGGGTACAGCATTGCATGACCGCGCAATTAGCAGTTAAAGCGACGCAGTGCCAAATTGGAAAAAGACCTCTGGTCCTTAGGCAGCATAATGGTCCGGGGCTCAAGTGGTTAATCATAGCACTAGAGTTGTATGTGTTAGGTTTCTGTTGACTCAGTTGGGTTTTCAGTCCAATAAATGGCTTGACAAATATACGGCTTGTGTGGATTTCCAACAACAACTTCTCAAACATAACATTGCAGATCTGACTGCTAGTTGGTTGCCAGTGTCCTATGTGTGGCTCACTGTAGTATTCCTTATGGGCTATTTCATACTGGAACTCACCTTTATCATAGGTCAACTTGACTTTCAATTTAGGTAGGTATTTATCAAGAACTTACCTGCAGGGCATTTTAGACACTTGTGTTTTCCTTTTCTGTAATAAGAATTGTCTCTTGTTGTACTGTCTGTTCTCGTGGTAACAGAAAGGCTTTCAACATTCACCACCTGTGTAATTAAACAAATATGTCATATTCCACTTTCATTAGATTTTTATTGAACATTTTTAACCACTTCAATACCTGCCCATTGTCATATGACGTCCGCAGATGGGACCTCCCATCCTGGGCGGGCGTCATATGACATCCAGGGCTTCCCGGCTGTCTGGGGGGGGCGCCCCCCGCCGCGTCACTCGGGACCCGATGCATGTGCCCGGCGGCCGCGATGTCCGCCGGGCACCCGTGATTGCCTGTTAACCGAGCAGGACCTGTCAGAGGAGAGGAGACCGATCATGTGATCCTAGTACAGAGGAACACCGATCGGTCTCCTCCCCTTGTGAGTCCCCTCCCTCTACAGTTAGAATCACGCCTTAGGACACACAGTTAACCCCTCGATCACCCCCTAGTGTTAACCCCTTCCCTGCCAGTGACATTTATACAGTAATCAACGCATTTTTATAGCACTGATCATTGTATAAATGCCAATGGTCCCAAAATAGTGTCACAAGTGTCCAATGTGTCCGCCGCAATATCGCAGTCACGATAAAAATCGCCGTTCGCCGCCATTACTAGTAAAATAAAAATAATAATAAAAATGCCATAAAACTATTCCCTATTTTGTAGACGCTATAACTTTTGCGCAAACCAATAAATATACACTTATTGCGATTTTTTTTTTTACCAAAAATATGTAGAAGAATACGTATCGGCCTAAACTGAGGACAATTTTTTTTTTTTTTAAATTTGTGATATTTATGATAGCAGAAAGTAAAAAATATTGTGTTTTTTTTTTCAAACTTATCGCTCTTCTTTTGTTTACAGCGCAAAAAATAAAAACCGCAGAGGTGATCAAATACCACAAAAAGAAGGCTCTATTTGTGGGGAAAAAAAATTATAAAAATTTAATAAGCGTACAGCGTCGCATGACTGCGCAATTGTCATTTAAATTTTGACAGCGCTGAAAATTGGCTTGGGCAGGAAGGGGGTGAAAATGCCCTGTATTGAAGTGGTTAAAGAACGTTAACAGAAATGTATACAATTGTACACTTGGTAAGCGATTGTCAAGACGGTAACATTTGTATCTGTATGATATCAACAGACCAAAGAGTTTGTGAACCCAGATGACATGCTTAAAGTGGAAATACAGTGCCTTGAAAAAGTATTCATACCCCTTGAAATCTTCCAAATTTTGTCATGTTACAACCAAAAATGTAAATGTATTTTATTGGCATTTTATGTCATAGACCAACACATAGTGGCACATAATTGTGAAGTAGAAGGAAAATAATAAATGATTTCCTCTGCTGAGGCGCTTTGCCGGCGGTATAGCCACGCCGTCCCATTGATTTCAATGGGCAGGAGCGGTGAAGGAGCGGTATACACTCCGCTCCTTCACCGCTCCTTAGATGCTGCTGGCAGGACTTTTTTTACCGTCCTGCCAGCGTATCGCTCCAGTGTGAAAGCCCTAGGGGCTTTCACACTGGAATGAAAGTAGCGGCACTTTGGGGTCGGTTTGCAGGCGCTATTATTAGCGCAATATCGCCTGCAAACCGCCCCAGTGTGAAAGGGCTCTTAGAGTTCCCAAAGCGGTGACCGGAACTCCAAATGGATATCCCATATGAAACAAAGGGAGATATATACCGCTCTCTGTATACAACTGCTTTTATTAAAAAGATAGAATAAAACTTACAAGCAGGGCACTAAAACCTAGTGCCTGGTAGGTAAATATTCAATCAAACCACGGTGATGGCCGCGGGTGACGTCATGTGATTCCTTTTCCATTACGTGCGCGGTACATCCTGTGGGCGGGACATCTTCAGCGGATACAGGATCGTGTCATCAACCTCGTCTATTTATATTCTCGGCCACCACACTAATTAGGAATTCTCAGGTTGATGTGACCTGATTGACATGATTGTCCCTCGGAATTCCTAATTCGCTTGGTGGCCGAGAATATAAATAGGCGGGTTGATGACATGATTCCGTATCCACTGAAGATGTCCTGTCCACAGGATGTAACGCGCATGGAACGGAAAGGAATCATGTGACGTCACCCGCGGCCATCATCATGGTTTCATTAAATGTTTACCTAACAGGCACTAGCTTTTAGTTCTATGCTTGTAAGTTTTATTCTATTTTTTTAATAAAATCAGTCGTATACAGAGAGCACTATATATCTCCCTTTATTTCATATGGGATATCCATTTGGAGTTTCGGCATCTGGCAATAAGGTGACTAGGACTTGGATTGTTTGATGCCTGCATATACTGACGTTGATGGTTCCCTCATTGATTGATTTGATTTGGAATTGACCCTTTATGGGAAGGTGTCTTTGACCTATCTGTTAATTCAGGTGGTCCACGATCAGAGGTGAGCGGCTAGTGATAGCAGTGGTGGAGGTTCTGCACTTTGTCACCGATATGAATATGATTCACGAGTGGTCACCGCTTTGGGAGCTCTAATACATGAACTTTAATACATGAATGTATTCAATTAATGTTATAGCACTGCACTAATTCTATTTATAATTTCTTTCAACAATGGCTTTCTTCTTGCCACTCTTCCATAAAGGCCAGATTTGTGAAGTGCACAACTAATAGTTGTCTTGTGGACAGATTCTCCCACCTGAGCTGTGGATGTCTGCAGCTCCTCCAGAGTCACCATGGGCTTCTTGGCTGCTTCTCTGATTAATGTTCTCCTTTGCTGGCCTGTCAGTTTAGGTGGATGGCCATGTCTTGGTAGGTTTGTAGTTGTGCCATACTCTTTCCATTTTTGGATGATGGATTGAACAGTGCTCCTTGTGATGTTCAAAGCTTGAGATATTTTTTTAAAACCTAACCGTGCTTTAAACTTCTCCACAACTTTATCCCTGACCTGTCTGGTGTGTTCCTTGGCCTTCATGATGCTGTTTGTTCACTAAGGTCATCTAACAAACCTCTGAGGGCTTCACAGAACAGCTGTATTTTATTATCATTGCAAAGGTGATTTCTGAAGGCAATTGGTTCCACTAGATTTTAGTTAGGGGTATCAGAGTAAAGGGGGCTGAATACAAATGCACGCCAAACTTTTCACATATTTATTTGCAAAAAATTTTGAAAACCATTTAATATTTTCCTTCCACTCCACAATTATGTGCCACTTTGTGTTGTTCTATCACATAAAATCCCAATAAAATACATTTATGTTTTTGGTTGTAATATGACAAAATGTAAAAAATTTCAAGGGGTATGATTACTTTTTCGTGGCACTATATATTCACCTCCCCTTCAGCATTGGAATGTCCGCAAACTCCCTTGCCAGCTTTGACATCTTCACCTGGTTTTCTTCCAAATTTGGAATCTTTGGTCATCTTGATTGGCTGAGTCAGGATGACATAAGTCCGGAACATGCGGGGAATTTATTCACCCTGGCACCCCCCTCCCCTCTTACCTCAATGTGCCCTCTTCTCCCGTTACCTCAGTGGGCCAGCCCTTACCTCATTGTTCCTCCCTCCCCTCTTACCTCAATGTGCCCTCTTCTCCCGTTACCTTAGTGTGCCACCCCTTACCTCATTGTTCACCCCTCCCATCTTACCTCAATGTGCCCTCTTCTCCCGTTACCTCAGTGTGCCAGCCCTTACCTCATTGTTGCTCCCTCCCCTCTTGCCTCAATGTGCCCTCCTTCCCCTTACCTCAGTGTGCCCCCCCCCAAGAGGACAGTGTCAGTAGGGCAGTGGATGGTAATTTTTTTTTTACAATTGTATTATTTTTTAAATGTTATTATATTCTATCAGTATCCCCTCTTGTAATTGTATCCCCCTTACATCAGTGTCCCCTTTACAGTATATACCCCCCGCTTCAGAATCCCCCATTACTTTAGATTCCCCCCTAACATCAGAGTCCCTCCTATCATCAGAATGCCCTTTTATATCAGAGTCACACCTTACATCAGTGTACCCCCTTATATCAATGCCTGACCTTACATTAGTATCCCCCTTTACATCGGTGTCCTTCTTCACATCCATGTCCCCCATACTTCAAATTCCCCTCTTACATTACTGCCCCCTGTTACATTAGAGCCCCCTTACATTAGTGCCCCCCATTTACACAAGAGTCCTTTCTTACCTCAGTGTGAACCCTTATTTAATAGCCCCTCTTTACATCAGTTTCCCCCTTTATATTAATGTCCCCTCTTACATCAATTCCCCCTTACAATATTGTCTTCCTTGCATCAGTTTCCCACCTTATATCAGTGTCCCCTCTTACCTCAGAGTCCCCCCCACTTCAGTTCCCCCCCTTTATATCAATGTCCCCTCTTACATTAATGCCCCCTTACGGTACGCACTGCAGCGCTGCAGTGTTAATGCTTGGGATCCTATCTGTATTCGTTTTTCTGCTACACTGAATTCTCCTACAACCCAAAAACGAGACCTTTGGTTTAACCTTTCAGTTTGGGTTTTTATTATCATTGCAAAGAGCAATGATGAGCTGTACTTCAGATAGACCTTCAACAAGAACCTTTATTCACCTGCTGGAATTACCCGGGTTTTTGCAGGAATGATTATCTGAAAAGTAATCTGAGTTTAACCATAGGTAGGGTTGAAAGCAACAATATTATATTATGTTGTTTATTTGATCCTGTATTTGAGATTATTGCCTTGTTGAATCACCCAACTTTCTATTTCTGGATGTTTAAGGCAGACCTGGATGCCAGATCTAGGGGGTTGCTGGGATGGGCTGTGCAACCCCCAGATTTCAGTCATGTCTCCCCCCCCACCAAGCCCAGGACAATGGTATGAGCATCCAAAGACGCCCAGAACGCAGAACTCAAACTTGGTCTAAATCAATCTTGGTTCAAACACTGCCTTGAGCACAGGGTTTGATGTGTATTCTTATGTACTGCTTAACTTTTCCAAGATTTATTGCTTATTTCTTAGGTTTTTGTTTTTCTTAGCTTTTTCTTTGTCTTGTTTTATATGGGTGTTTTTTTTATCCTGGAAACCTTTTGAATTTTGACTTTGACCATTATTATTTTATTAGTATTATTTATTGTCCTTTTTTACATGTTATTTTGTTATTATTATCATTACTAATTCCCTGTATCCTTATGTTTTGCATACTTATTATTGTTTTTGGTGTATTTTGTTGTTTTCAAACTAAGAAAATGAGCACAAAAATAGCAAATTAAAACTATATGAAAAGTAGACAAAATGGTCTGGAACCAGAGTGGTTAACGAGGATGGCCCATGGGAACAAAAAACTCATCATTGGCTAGCTGCGTTCCATTCAGGTACTGGAATCAGCCCAGCTGATTAAACTAGACCTTTGCTGCCATAGCTAGGCTCTGAGGTGGTGGCTACACTATATTTTATCATTAGTATTAAGTTATTTTGGGTAACCCACACTATAAACCATACAAATTTCACACTTAGTGCATAAAACCTTTAACCAAAGCTAAAACAAGAAGCAACTCATGCTATATATCCTGATATACTCCAAGATTTAACCACTTCAGCCCTGGAAGATTTGGCTGCACAATGACCAGGCCATTTTTTGCGATACGGCACTGCGTCACTTTAACTGACAATTGTGCGGTCGTGCGACGCTGTACCCAAACAAAATTGACGTCCTTTTTTCCCACAAATAGGGCTTTCTTTTGGTGGTATTTGATCATCTCTGCGGTTTATATTTTTTGGGCTAGAAACAAACAAAACCCCGACAATTTTGAAAAAAAAACACAATATTTTGTACTTTTTGCTATAATAAACATCCCCAATTTTTTTAAAAAAAGCTAATTTTTTCCTCAGTTTAGGCCGATATGTATTCTTCTACATATCTTTGGTAATAAACATCGCAATAAGCGTATATTGATTGGTTTGCGCAAAAGTTATAGCGTCTACAAAATAGGGGAAAAATTTATGGCATTTTTATTATTTATTTTTTTTGTACTAGTAATGGCAGAGATTGGTGATTTTTATTGGGACTACTACATTTTGGAGGACAGATTGGACACTTTTGACACATTTTTGGGACCACTGGCATTTATACAGAAAATATGGACTGATTACTGTGCAAATTTCACTGGCAGGGAAGGGGTTAACATTAGGGGGTGATCAAGGGGGTTAACTGTGTTACCTAGGGAGTGATTCTAACTGTGGGGGGATGGGACTGCCTGGGTAAGGAGTATGAAAAACAGATCGCTCTCCTCACCCGACAGCACAGGGATCTGTCTGTTTACATTGACAGATCTCCATTCTGTCTCTGTGTGGAGCGATCGCGGGTGCCTGGCGGTAATCGCGACTGCCGGACACGTGCTTTGGCTCCGGCGTCGCGCCACGGGCTTGTGCGTGCCCCCAAATGGTTAAAAGGCGAACCAACGTACAGCTACGTCGGTTCGCCCAGGGGAGCCATCCTGCCACAGTATAACTGTGGAGGTGGCTGGTCGGGAACTGGATATACATATAAAATTTATAAACATGCCCCACTAGCCCTTTAAATACTTGTAAAATTAATACAATTCATGTGAATAGTACTGAGCAAATACCATAACAAATATTTTGCAGTACAAATGAATAATGCACAAAATCATATAGAATTCTAAAAATACAAATAATTGATTTAGTCCAAACGTTGCAAAAAAAGTGAACTGTGCAATCAGAAAGCAATCTTCCACCAACTTCCAAACAAATTCTCTTCCCCTGATGTCAGCTCCACTAAGGTGACCAAATTGAACTATAAATATAGACCTCAAGATTAAAGAAATCAGTCTGCTATTTTGTATGTAGACATACATGACATCAGTGTTGTTGAAGATATCCGCTGGATGTACATCTATTGCAGCGCCTCACAAAACGCATGTTGCCACATAGCATGTAAAAAAAAAAAAAAAAAAAAAGAGCGCTTCCAATAGTGCAGATAAATAAAACCACTTTTAATCAAAAGCAAGAATAAAATGTACACATACAAGGGAATCTAGGTACAAATAGTTATCTCCTCACTTTCCCGTCCTTGCAATCA
Source organism: Aquarana catesbeiana (assembly GCF_042186555.1). Taxonomy (NCBI): domain Eukaryota; kingdom Metazoa; phylum Chordata; class Amphibia; order Anura; family Ranidae; genus Aquarana; species Aquarana catesbeiana. The sequence goes on from NC_133326.1 coordinate 618,357,760, forward strand.
GACGTGATGATGTAAACACGCTTTCATGATGAAACGCGTTGACGTCATCATGTCACATGTCGTGATCATAAATAATTTTGCATTGATAAAAATATGCCATGTCACTCAACAACTTCACTATAGTAGCGCAAAGTATACAAGATGGGACCAGTTCACAGCCGGGCAGCGAGGTACAGGAAAGCAAAGCAGAGGCAGAGTCAGGGTACAAGATGAGGTCACAACAGGTAGGCAGAAATCCAAAGACAGATCAAAGGCAAGTTGGGTTGTGCATCAGAAGGCAATTAAAGCATGTCAGGGCACAGGTTAAGCAGGAACTAGCTAAAGACCACACAGCAACCTGTTCTTTTCACAATCCATCTTAAACTAGCTGTTTGGTGCCCGTGTTATGCCCCGTACACACGGTCGGACATTGATCGGGCATTCCGACAACAAAATCCATGGATTTTTTCCGACGGATGTTGGCTCAAACTTGTCTTGCATACACACGGTCACACAAAGTTGTCGGAAAATCCGATCGTTCTGAACGCGGTGACGTAAATCACGTACGTCGGGACTATAAACGGGGCAATAGCCAATAGCTTTCGTCTCTTAATTTATTCTGAGTATGCGTGGCACTTTGTCCGTCGGATTTGTCTACACACGATCAGAATTTAAAGGATCGGATTTTGTTGTCGGTAAAATTTGATAGCATGCTCTCAAGCTTTGTGTGTCGGAAATTCCGATGGAAAAAGTCAGATGGAGCCCACACACGGTCGGAATTTCCGACAACAAGGTCCTATCACACATATTCCGTCGAAAAGTCCTACCGTGTGTACAGGGCATAAGTGTCGAGTATGCATGTGTGCCTGCATGAACACTGCTTAGCGCCCATACTAATACATTTATGCATAAGTGCTAATACTTTGCAGCAGGCCTTTGCTCGGAATTATGAGCATGCGCATGAGCATGCAAAAGTCTTCTCAATCTGGTGTGCACTGGACTTTTACAATGTGTTCATTGTGTTAAGTCAAAAAAAGAGGTTGGGTTTAGAAGTTGAGAGATAGGTAAGTTATGATAGATAAGGTGTAGGCATTATTAGGGATGTTAATGTCACCAAGAATGATAGTGGATATTTTAGAGGAGAGAAAATAGGGTAGCCAGGCTACCCTACTGCATCAAGGAAGCATAACACCGGTCCAGTAGCTGATAGGTCATGGCAATCTTTAGGGAAACTGTAGAAAAAAGATTGATACAGTGAGCTTCAGAAGAGGGACAGAGACAGAGGCATAGGGAGAACTTCAAAAATGCTGTGTGGAGAAGAATTCCAACTCCACCTTATTTTGGTCTGGATAAGGGACCATATAAGAAGGCATAATCTTTAAGCCATGGTTCACCACAGCAAGTGGGTTAAAGGAGTTGGAGATAAAAAGATAATGGATAGAGGGGGGCTTGCTACAGATCAAGCAGTCATTCCAGTGGGCTCATGAAAAATGGGTGGGGGGGGATTAAAATTAGAGTGTGTGGATTGCATTTGCTGCCAGAGGAAGAAGGGTGTGGGCTGTGGGGATTAGAGTTAGATAACACAGGGCCAGGATTGGGTGAAATATCCCAAAAACTTAGGAGAAGTAGGAGGGTAAGGGAAGTGGTATGTGAGCAAGAATTATATGAATGCACATGTCCCAGTGTTCTGGAGGTAATGTCAGAAAGTGGGTTCAGAATGAGCAAGAGGTGATAAGCGCAGTAATAGGGAGACAGCAGAAGTAAGGATGCTATGTGCAAGCTGTGGGGTGGAGAAGAGTGGTGCAGGAATAAGAGTTTAACCACTTCAAGACCGCCGCATGCCAATATACGTCCTTAATTCGAAGGGGGATATCGTTGTTATGGCAGCAGCTAGCTGCCATGACCCCAGTATCCTCTTCTTCGGCCGGCGGTCCACGGTGGATTCGCCGCAAGATCACTTTTATCGGCAGCGGGAGAGGGCCCCCCCTCCCACTGCGCTCGGTGCCCTCTTCCGCTTATCGAAGCCGTCGGCAGCGGCGGAGGTGATCGGATCTTCACCCTTGCTGGGCATGGAAACGAGTGAGGGGAAGATGGCCCCCACTCGTCTCTTTAACAATGCAAGGTGGAAGCGACGTCAAAATGTCACTTCTGCCCACAGCTCTTAAAGGGCCTTTTTTTTTTTTAAATGACAATTATTTATTTTTTTATTGCATTTAAGTGTAATTATGAGATCTGAGGTCAAATATTTAAGAGGTCCTGTCATGCTTTTTCTATTACAAGGGATGTTTACATTCCTTGTAATAGGAATAAAAGTGACACAAATTTTTATTTTTTTTAAAAAACAGTGTAAAAATAAAAAATAAAAAATAAAAGGTAAAATAAATAAGAAAAAAAAACAAATTTTTTTAAACGCGCCCTGTCCCGTCGAGCTCACGTGCAGAAGCAAAACGCATACGTGAGTAGTGCCCACATATGAAAACGGTGTTCAAACCATACATTTGAGGTATCGCTGCGATGGGTAGAGTGAGAGCAATAATTCTAGCCCTAGACCTCCTCTGTAACTTAAAACATGCAACCTGTAAAATTTTTTAAACGTCGCCTATGGAGATTTTTAAGGGTGAAAATTTGTCGCCATTTCACGAGCGGGGGCAATTTTGAAGCATGACATGTTCGGTATCAATTTACTTGGCGTAACATTATCTTTCACAATATAAAAAAAAATGGGCTAACTTTACTGTCTTATTTTTTAATTCAAAAAAGTGTATTTTTTCCAAAAAAAGTGTGCTTGTAAGACCGCTGCACAAATACGGTGTGACAGAAAGTATTGCAACGACCGCCATTTTATTCTCTAGGGTGTTAGAAAAAAAAATGTATAATGTTTGGGGGTTCTAAGTAATTTTCTAGCAAAAAAAACTTTTTTTTCACTTGTAAACAACACATCTCAAAAAGAGGCTCGATCTTTAAGTGGTTAAGGAGGGAATCCACTATTGTAAAAGGTTGAGAGAGCATATTACAGGGTAAGGAGGGTAGTAATCAGACTGGGAAGGAACGATTTGATAGAGCACCACAGGTTCACCTGCAGTCTTTCTACTTATCAACTTCTGTTCAACCGCCATGTTGGCTTTTAGCTTCTCAATCAGCGCCGCAGGCAAAAGGTTGCAGCACTGATTTGTGTATTCTGACAGCTGGGAAGTCTCCCTGCTGCCAGAATACAATAGCGCAGCAGGGAGGATTCCCACATCCACCTGGAATTTGTGGATGGAGGAATTGAGTCAGTTTTTTCATTCTACCCATTGGTTGAAAAAAAAACATTACCCATGTATGACCAGTTTAAGACAAGACTGGCCAAGGACAAAAAAATAGCATCGACTTTCTGATCAGACAAAACAGGATAGATTTCGCACAGTAAAGCAGAGATTAATTCTGGGTACTTGTGTAAGCACTGGGTATTTGTTTCCTTCAATTTACATTTAAATGATATATTGTTTCCTTATTACTCCTATTTTACATATTACTGTACTTTGTACAGATGTATTCCTTATTTGCATATTCCCATATCTGAAAATATCCTTGAATTCTGAACTTTAATTTTTAAAAGACAACAGAAACATAAAACATTTGCTTTTTAATGATATAGGATGCGTTCAATAAAAACATCCAAATTGAAAAGTCAGATTTCATTACTATTGGCCATCACAGAAAAAAGGTTTAATCAGTAAATTCTAAAGTGCAAGTCAATTTTTTTTTTCTGGTTTTAGAGTGGGTTGGAATTACATAGTTACATAGTGAGTGAGGTTGAAAAAAGACACAAGTCCATCAAGTCCAACCTATGTGTGTGATTATGTGTCAGTATTACATTACATATCCCTGTATATTGCGGTCATTCAGGTGATTATCTAATAGTTTCTTGAAGCTATCAATGCTCCCCGCTGAGACCACCGCCTGTGGAAGGGAATTCCACATCCTTGCCGCTCTTACAGTAAAGAACCCTCTACGTAGTTTAAGGTTAAACCTCTTTTCTTCTAATTGTAATGAGTGGCCACGAGTCTTATTAAACTCTCTTCTGCGAAAAAGTTTTATCCCTATTGTGGGGTCACCAGTACAGTATTTGTAAATTGAAATCATATCCCCTCTCAAGCGTCTCTTCTCCAGAGAGAATAAGTTCAGTGCTCGCAACCTTTCCTCATAACTAAGATCCTCCAGACCCTTTATTAGCTTTGTTGCCCTTCTTTGTACTCGCTCCATTTCCAGTACGTCCCTCCTGAGGACTGGTGCCCAGAACTGGACAGCATACTCCAGGTACGGGCGGACCAGAGTCTTGTAGAGCGGGAGAATTATCGTTTTATCTCTGCAGTTGATCCCCCTTTTAATGCATGCCAATATTCTGTTTGCTTTATTAGCAGCAGCTTGGCATTGCATGCCATTGCTGAGCCTATCATCCACTAGGACCCCCAGGTCCTTTTCCATCCTAGATTCCCCCAGAGGTTCTCCCCCCAGTGTATAGATTGCATTCATATTTTTGCCACCCAAATGCATTATTTTACATTTTTCTACATTGAACCTCATTTGCCATGTAGTCGCCCACCCCATTAATTTGTTCAGGTCTTTTTGCAAGATTTCCACATCCTGCGGAGAAGTTATTGCCCTGCTTAGCTTAGTATCGTCTGCAAATACAGAGATTGAACTGTTTATCCCATCCTCCAGGTCATTTATGAACAAATTAAATAGGATTGGTCCCAGCACAGAACCCTGGGGAACCCCACTACCCACCCCTGACCATTCTGAGTACTCCCCATTTATCACCACCCTCTGAACACGCCCTTGTAGCCAGTTTTCAATCCATGTACTCACCCTATGGTCCATGCCAACGCACCTTATTTTGTACAGTAAACGTTTATGGGGAACTGTGTCAAATGCTTTTGCAAAATCCAGATACACCACGTCTACGGGCCTTCCTTTATCTAGATGGCAACTCACCTCCTCATAGAAGGTTAATAGATTGGTTTGGCAAGAACGATTCTTCATGAATCCATGCTGATTACTGCTAATGATATCATTCTTATTACTAAAATCTTGTATATAGTCCCTTATCATCCCCTCCAAGAGTTTACATACTATTGATGTTAGGCTAACTGGTCTGTAATTCCCAGGGATGTTTTTTGGGCCCTTTTTAAATATTGGTGCTACATTGGCTTTTCTCCAATCAGCTGGTACCATTCCAGTCAATAGACTGTCTGTAAAAATTAGGAACAACGGTCTGGCAATCACCTGACTGAGTTCCCTAAGTACCCTCGGATGCAAGTCATCTGGTCCCGGTGATTTATTAATGTTAAGTTTCTCAAGTCTAATTTTAATTCCGTCCTCTGTTAACCATGTAGGTGCTTCCTGTGTTGTGTCATGAGGATAAACACTGCAGTTTTGGTTACTGAAGCCCCCCGATTCACTCGTGAAGACTGAGGAGAAGAATAAATTCAATACCTTTGCCATCTCCCCATCCTTTGTAACCAGATGTCCTTCCTCATTCTTTATGGGGCCAATATGGTCTGTCCTCCCTTTTTTACTGTTTACATACTTAAAGAATTTCTTGGGATTTTTTTTGCTCTCCTCCGCTATGTGTCTTTCATGTTCTATCTTAGCCAACCTAATTGCACCCTTACATTTCTTATTGCATTCTTTATAAATTCTGAATGCTGTGGATGATCCCTCAACCTTGTATTTTTTGAATGTTTTTCTGGGTTCCTGTTGGAGTGATTTAGGCCTCTTTCACACGGATGATCCGTATGTCCGTTTTTCATCCATCCGTTTTCGGATGAAAAACGGACATACAGTCATCCCTATGGAGCGTCGGATGTCAGCGGTGACATGTCCGCTGACATCCGACCCCGCTCCGATCCGAAAAGTGTAACGGAGGAAAAACCTACTTTTCCCTCCGTTTTCGGATCGGATCGGATGACGACGGACACTACGGACCGTCATCATCCGATCCCCCCATAGGGGAGAGCGGCGCTCTGACAGGTCCGTCGCTGCACAGCGTGCAGCGATGCACCTGTCATCTTCCTGCTCAGCGGGGATCGGCGGAGCGATCCCCGCTGAGCCAGCGTGTGTTCACGGGGCGGATCATGACTGATCTGCCCCGTGTGAAAGAGGCCTTACTCTAATTTTATTGTCCTGATAACTATTGTCATGGGCAGAAAAGTTATGGGAAATCCAAAATGTTATAGTGGTAACCAGAAGAAGAGATGAGGGGACTCTTTCCAACCAGTTCTAGTGACAACTATCAAAGGAAAAATATAATCATGTCCTGTTTAGGGATGAGCTTCATGTTCGACTCGAACATCGTCTGTTCGCTCGTTCGCCGAATTGCGAACGATATGGGCCGTTCGCGCCAAATTCGTCTGGCGCATCACGGCCCATAATTCACTGCGGCATCGCAGGGCATTGCTGGCTGATGATTGGCCAAGCATGCACCACGACCCGCATGCTTGGCCAATCACAGCGCCGTCAGTAGAGAGAGAGCTGTAATTGGCCAAAGCCAGAGTGGCTTTGGCCAATTATGGCTCAGGGGGTTTAGAACACGCCCCACACTATATAAGGCCGCCTGCACGGCGGCCCTGTGTAGTGTGTTTCGGCGTGCTTAGAGAGAGAGAGAGAGAGACAGTGTAATTTCATTTGAGTTAGCTAGATTAGGCAGGACAGTGTTAGCTGCACTTACAGTGTATTGTGTATATATATGCATCCCAGGTGTTGTGTGTATATATATATATATATATATATATATATATATATATATATATATATATATATATATACTGACAGGCAGGCTTGTCTTCTTACAGTATTTACAGCTACCTGAAGAAAATTGCTGGTGTTCTTTTGATCCTATTAGTACCACAGTCAGGCAGCTAGACTATTTACAATTAGTGTAGTGCGTCCTCCTCACAGTGTTCAGTTAAAGCTACAAGTTAGTTTTGTGTGACCTCTGCATAGTGTTCAGCTAAAACTTCAAGTTAGTGTAGTGTGTCCTCCTCACAGTGTTCAGCTAAAGCTACAAGTTAGTTTAGTGTGACCTCTGCACAGTGTTCAGCTAAAGCTACAAGTTAGGGTAGTGCGTCCTTTCTCACAGTGTTCAGCTAAAGCTACAAGTTAGTTTAGTGTGACCTCTGCACAGTGTTCAGCTAAAGCTACAAGTTAGGGTAGTGCGTCCTCCACACAATGTTCAGCTAAAGCTACAAGTTGATGTAGTGCGTCCTCCTCACAGTGTTCAGCTAAAACTACAAGTTAGTGTAGTGCGACCTCTGCACAATGTTCAGCTAAAGCTACAAGTTAGTGTAGTGCGTCCTCTAAACAGTGTTCAGCTAAAACTACAAGTTAGTGTAGTGCGACCTCTGCACAGTGTTCAGCTAAAGCTACAAGTTAGTATAGTGCGTCCTCCTCACAGTGTTCAGTTAAAGCTACAAGTTAGTTTAGTGTGACCTCTGCACAGTGTTCAGCTAAAGCTACAAGTTAGTGTAGTGCGTCCTCTGAACAGTGTTCAGCTAAAACTACAAGTTAGTGTTGTGCGACCTCTGCACAGTGTGCAGCTAAAGCTACAAGTTAGTGTAGTGCGTCCTCTGAACAGCGTTCAGCTAAAGCTACAAGTTAGTGTAGTGCGTCCTCCTCACAGTGTTCAGCTAAAACTACAAGTTAGTTTTTTGCGAGCTCTGCACAGTGCTCAGCTAAAGCTACCTGTAGAAGGTTGGTGGTGTTTTCCTGATCCTATCACTACCGCAGGCAGCTAAATAAGCTACAAGTTAGTTTTTGCGAGCTCTGCACAGTGTTCACCTAAAGCTACCTGTAGAAGGTTGGTGGTGTTTTCCTGATCCTATCACTACCGCAGGCAGCTAAATAAGCTACAAGTTATTTTTTTGTGAGCTCTGCACAGTGTTCACCTAAAGCTACCTGTAGAAGGTTGGTGGTGTTTTCCTGATCCTATCACTACCACAGGCAGCTAAATAAGCTACAAGTTATTTTTTTGTGAGCTCTGCACAGTGTTCACCTAAAGCTACCTGTAGAAGGTTGGTGGTGTTTTCCTGATCCTATCACTACCGCAGGCAGCTAAATAAGCTACAAGTTATTTTTTTGCGAGCTCTGCACAGTGTTCACCTAAAGCTACCTGTAGAAGGTTGGTGGTGTTTCCCTGATCCTATCAATACCGCAGGCAGCTAAATAAGCTATAAGTTAGTTTTTTGCGAGCTCTGTACAGTGTTCAGCTAAAGCTACCTGTAGAAGGTTGGTGGTGTTCTCATACTACAGGCAGGCAGTTGATTTTGCTAGCTGCAGTATCAGTATATATTTATATATATATATATATATATATATATATATATATATATATATATATATATATATATATATATATATCCCAGCTTAGTGCAGCTACAGCAGCTACAGGCCATTAGTATGTCTGGAAGGCCAACAAGGAGAGGCAGACAGTCACAAGCCAATAAAAGAGGGCAAGCAGGCTCTGTGTCTAGAGGCAACAGTGCTGGTCGTGGAGACGGTGCATCCTCATCAGCATGTGGCCGTGGGACACGCTTGGCCTTTTTTCAGTAGCTGGCCATGTTGAGCCGCAACATGCGGAAGACTTGGTTGAGTGGATGACCAAGCCATCCTCATCCTCCTCATCCTCTCTCACCCATGCTCAGGGTACTTTGTCTGGCAAAGCAGCTGCCAACGCGGCCTCTTCCCTTGGCTCAATGGCATCAGTGACTCCTTCCCTAGCCCCAACATGTCCTCCTGAGGAGTCCCTCAAACTGTTTGACCACAGTGTTGGGTACATGCTCCAGGAGGATGCCCAGCATTTGGAAGGCTCTGATGATGATACTGAGCTAGATGAAGGCAGTAACGTGAGCACGGACAGAGGGGGTGCCCAAGAAGGACAGCAATCTGGCAGTCATGCTCCCCCTGCTGCAGCATACTGCCAGGTTTGCTCCAGTGATGAGGAGGGAGGGGATGATGAGGTCACTGACTCAACATGGGTGCCTGATAGGAGAGAGGAGGAGGAGGAGGAGGCACATCACCAACGAGGCAGCATAAGGGCAGCACACTGACTGCATCACACCCCAAAGCTCCGCATGTGCAGGGCGCTGCTGTCTCTGCGTGTTATTCAAAAAGTTCTTTGGTGTGGGCCTTTGAGATGAGTGCATCAGATCGCACCGCTGCAATTTGCAACATATGTCTCAAGCGTAAGTCGCGTGGCCAAAACATCTCACGCTTGGGCACCACATGCTTGACCAGACATATGTTGACCTGCCATGCAGTTCGTTGGCAAGCGTATCTAAAAGACCCACACCAAAGAACAAAGAGGACCTCTCCTTGCTCATCAGCTGAGATCTCCAACCCCACTATACCTTCAGTCCTCTCTGAGACCTGCACTGAGAGGAATGAAGGTGTAGAATTAGGTGTGTCACAGCCAAGTACTTGTGGGCAATCTGCTTTCGGTACACCGACGTTAGATTGTACCAGGCAAATTTCCCTGCCCCAGCTGCTGCACCGCCAAAAGAAGTTCGCTCCCAGCCATCCACATGCCCAGCGGTTGAATGCTAGCTTGGCAAAATTGCTAGCACTTCAACTGCTGCCTTTTCAGTTGGTAGACTCTGCCCCCTTCCGTGAGTTTGTGGAATGTGCGGTTCCTCAATGGCAGGTACCCAAACGCCACTTTTTCTCACGGAAGGCGATTCCGGCTCTCTACCGGCATGTGGAAGGCAATGTCCATGCCTCGCTGGACAGGGCGGTCAGCGGTAAGGTGCATATTACCGCTGACTCATGGTCCAGCAGGCATGGACAGGGACGTTACCTAAGTTTCACCGCGCATTGGGTGACTCTGCTGGCAGCTGGGAAGGATGCAGGACAAGGTGCAGTAGTGTTGGAGGTTGTTCCACCACCACGCCTCCAAAATGCCACTACTAATGATTGTGACACACCTCTCTCCTCCACTCCCTCCTCTTCTTCTTCCTCCATGGCCTCTTCCTGTGCTTTGTCCTCAGAACCAGCGGTGCTCCGTAGGCGTTCAAGGGGCTACGCAAGTACGCAGGCCAAAAGACGCCATGCGGTGCTTGAGCTGGTGTGCTTGGGGGACATGAGCCACACTGGGGCAGAGGTTCTGTCAGCTCTGCAGGGGCAGGTTCAGAGGTGGTTGACGCCACGCCAACTTAAGGCAGGAATGGTGGTTTGCGACAATGGCACACCAACCTCCTCTCTGCCCTCCGACAGGGACAAATGACCCATGTGCCCTGTTTGGCTCACGTTCTTAACTTGGTGGTGCAGCGGTTCTTGGGCAGGTACCCGGGCTTACAGGATGTCCTGAGGCAGGCCAGGAAAGTCTGTGTGCATTTCCGCCGGTCATATAATGCCAGTGCTCGGCTGGCGGACCTCCAAAAGGAGTTTAACCTGCCCAAGAACCGCCTAATCTGTGACATGCCCACCAGGTGGAACGCAACATTGGCCATGCTGCAGCGGCTGCACACGCAGCAGAGGGCCATCAATGAGTACCTGTGCGACTATGGCACCAGGACAGGGTCAGGGGAGCTTGTTTTTTTTCCCCACGCCAGTGGGCCATGATCAGGGATGCATGCACTTTCCTGTCACCATTTGAGGAGGCCACGAGGATGGTGAGCAGTGACAGTGCATGCATCAGTGACACTGTCCCCCTTGTCCACCTGTTGGAGCACACACTGCGTGGAATAATAGACAGGGCACTTGAGGCAGAACAGAGGCAGGAAGAGGAGGACTTCCTTAGCTCTCAAGGCCCCCTTTATCCAGACAGTGTTCCTGCGTGCCCACCAATCACACAGGAAGAGGAGGAGGAGGAGGAGGAGGAGGAGGAGGATTGTGTCAGTATGGAGGTGGAGCCTGGTACTCAGCATCAGCAGCAGTCTTTAACGGATCAGTCCCAAGAAACACATGGACTTGTACGTGGCTGGGAGGAGGTGGCTGCGGACCATGTCGTCCTTAGTGACACAGAGGACTCTGGACCGAATGCCTCAGCAAACCTACGCTGCATGGCCTCCCTAATCCTGAAAATCCTGCGTAAGGATCCTCGTATTCGTGGTATCAAGGAGAAGGACCAATACTGGCTGGCAACCCTCCTTGATCCACGTTACAAGGGTAAGGTTGCGGACCTTATCTTGCCGTCGCAGAGGGAGCAGAAGATGAAACATCTTCAGGAGGCCTTGCAGAAAGGTCTGTGCAACGCGTTCCCAGAGACTGGGAGGTTACAAACTCCTGTTTCTGGACAACGTGTTGCTGAGGCTTCGGTCAGTCAAAGAAGGAGTGGTGGAGAAGGTGGCCATCTGACCGATGCGTTCAGACAATTTTTTAGTCCGCAGCCCCAAGGTATGATCGGTTCCAGCAACCATCTCCAGCGTCTGTTTTACATGGTGCAGGAATACCTAGGGGCAAGATCTGACTTGGACACCTTTCCCACCGAAAATCCTCTGGGTTACTGGGTCTTGAGGATTGATCACTGGCCAGAACTTGCACAGTATGCAATTGAGCTACTGGCCTGTCCTGCATCCAGCGTTCTTTCGGAATGCACATTCAGTGCTGCTGGAGGCTTTGTAACCAATCTGAGGGTGCGTCTGTCCACCGACTCGGTCGATCGACTGACCTTCATAAAAATGAATCAGTCTTGGATCACCACCAGCTACCAAGCACCTGATGCTGATGTAACCGAATAATTTTTTTTGAAATCTCAGATCCCTTCAAAGACTGCCTATACTGATGCTGAGTGACTATCCTGAGTAATTATCCTCTTCCTCCTCAATGATCATGCTGATAGCTTGTAAGAACATTTTTGGTTCTGGGCGCCGCCACCAGTGCCTAAGGCCCAATTTTTCAGCCCCTGTTTAACAGGGGCGTGTAATTACAATTTTTGATGCAATACTTTGCAGCAGGGCTCGTTTCTGTGTTCCAACTAGAGTATCGGTGAGGGGTTGCAGTGTTGTGGCACCAGCACCAGTGCCTAAGGCCCAATTTTTCAGCCCCTGTTCAACAGGGGCATGTAATTACAATTCTTGATCTAATATTTCACAGCAGGGCCCGTTTCTGCGCCCACCAAGAGCGAGTGAGGAGTTACAGTGTTGTGGCACCAGCACCACCACCACCAAAGGCCCAATTTTTCTGCCTCTGTTCAACAGGGGCATGTAATTACAATTCTTGATCTAATATTTCACAGCAGGGCCCTGTGAGGGCTTACAGTGTTGTGGCCACAACAACACCTAAGGCCCAAATTTCTGCTGAGTATATAGGGCAGGCCCCTACTTTCAAACATCCAACTTACAAACGACTCCTACTTGCAAACGGAAGGAGACAACAGGAAGTGAGATGAAATCTACCCCTAGGAAGGGAAATTCTCTCCTGTAAGAGTTAATATGGGAAAAACTTTTCTCCTTTCCACTGATGCTTTATCACCAATCCTTGTTTCACAAAAAACCCCAAATTTTCAAAAAACATTTGTCATTGGGACAAAAAGTGAGGTGAAATCTTCTGAAGAGCAGCACAGACAGCAAAACAAATGTCACAGGGGTGATAACCCTTCCCTATGTTTTCCAAAAAGCTTAAAATAGATGTTTTGGCTGGAGCTAAACACGTTAAAAATGTACCAGTTCAAAATTACAAACAGATTCTACTTAACAACAAACCTACAGTCCCTGTCTTGTTTGCACCGCCTGTATACTGCTGTTCAGAGTACAGAGCCTGTATACTGCTGTTTCCTTTTTTAATTTGGGTGCGGGGTTCACCTTAATACCCATACAAGACCCAAAGGGCCTGGTAATGGACTGGGGGGTACCCATGCCGTTTGTCTCACTAATTTTCATCCATATTGCCAGGACCCGACATTACATTAAAGCCGCAAGTTTTAAATTACTTTTTTTTCTTTTAAAAATTGCATTTTGTGCAGGGACTGTTCTGAGCACAGGAAACACGCGCCACTTTACAGGCATACTATAGACACCCCCTAGGTACGATATTTAAAGGAATATTTCACTTTTTTTTTTTTACTTTAACCACTTCAGCCCCGGAAGGATTTACCCCCTTCCAGACCAGAGCACTTTTTACAATTTGGCACTGCGTCGCTTTAACTGCTAATTGTGTGGTCATGCAATGCTGTACCCAAACAAAATTTGCGTCCTTTTCTTCCCACAAATAGAGCTTTCTTTTGATGTTATTTGATCACCTCTGCGGTTTTTATTTTTTGCGCTATAAACGGAAAAAGACCGAAAATTTTGAAAAAAAATGATATTTTCTACTTTTTGTTATAAAAAAAATCCAATAAACTCAATTTTAGTCATACATTTATGCCAAAATGTATTCGGCCACATGTCTTTGGTAAAAAAAATGTCAATAAGCATATATTTATTGGTTTGCGCAAAAGTTATAGCGTCTACAAACTAGGGTACATTTTCTGGAATTTACACAGCTTTTAGTTTATGACTGCCTATGTCATTTCTTGAGGTGCTAAAATGGCAGGGCGGTACAAACCCCCCCAAATTACCCCATTTTGTAAAGTAGACACCCCAAGGAAATTGCTAAGAGGCATGTTGAGCCCATTGAATATTATCTTTTTTTGTCCCAAGTGATTGAATAATGACTAAAAAAAATTACAAAAAGTTGTCACTAAATGATATATTGCTCACACATGCCATGGGCATATGTGGAATTGCACCCCAAAATACATTCAGCTGCTTCTCCTGAGTACGGGGATACCACATGTGTGGGACTTTTTGGGAGCCTAGCCGCGTACGGGGCCCCGAAAACCAATCACCGCCTTCAGGATTTCTAAGGGCACAAATTTTTGATTTCACTCCTCACTACCTATCACAGTTTTGAAGGCCATAAAATGCCCAGATGGCACAAAACCCCCCCAAATGGCCCCATTTTGGAAAGTAGATACCCCAAGCTATTTGCTGAGAGGCTCCTGGCTCCTGGTGCCGACGCTTCCCGGGGACGGCCGAACCCGGAAGCCTTACTGTTCCTGCTGCTATTTTCGTTTTTATATGTAAGTTGCTACTTATGTTGTATTAAACTTTTATCAAATTACTACACTATGAGAGCTTCCTCTTCTTCCTTATTGTCATTCTGGGGTTTGTGTGAGCGGTGGTGATTACTATAGAAAGCCTGACCCACGCACACCCTCCGGAGGAGGGGGATAGCCTCTGGACCTTCATCCTCTGCATAGAAGCATTTACCTTCTGCTTGACTTGGCCCATTGGGGGCCGCCATTTGAGGTGAGAGGCTGGGGGAAACACCTGTGTGCTGCACCAGTTTTTGGAGTGAAAGAATTCAGCACTAAGTCACCTCTACTGGCACGTTTTTATGGACATTAAGAATCACATTGCATGAAGCAACATCTAATTGGACTCAATCACATCATTTGTCACAGTGATTTTTTTTTGTTTTTTTGTTTTGCAGGTGGGAGGGGTGTTGATTTTGGGTTATTATTGGAGTCGCATTCATATATGCATGATTTTTGCACAATTCTCACCTTGTTTTGCACTTGATCACTTATGCATAGATGTAGAGTACAGAGTCGCATCCTTTAATCAAGCATTGCATTGCATTTTTTATATTTATATTATGAGGAACTGTATTCCATTTATTCACCAGTAATATTTATTTCATTTTCTGGCTACATTTTCACACGTTGTGGTTTGTAGGAATATTATGCACATTTATATTTATTGATTTATTTATATATTTTGAGGAATTGTATTTCTATATATATATTTTTATATATTTTCATATAATTTTTTTATTCACTATCCACACCTATTTTAATGTTCTGGTCACATTTTTCACATGGTGTGGTTTTAGGAACATTATGCACGCTGTATAATTTATTTATAGAATCTCACTAGGAATGGTAACCAGCACTTAGCACTTTAATATAGTTTGGCAGTTTTTGAAACAGGAGAAGGTAGTAGCCAATACTGAAGCGCAGTGTTCCTATCGGAAAAACATGTACACGGGTCTATGGTAACTATTTGTAGGTGTTTATTGGTTGTTACACTAATTATAGGCATTACGTGCACTGTGAATTAAGGAAGGATTTAGATTCATGCTATTTTGAGAGGTCCTTTCCACAATTGTGAGTGGTATATTTAGATAGATTAGTACCACATACTCTTTTTACCATTATTACGCATTTATCAGGGTGTGGGAGGACACCTTTTATGTTGGCGGCTGCTTTATCTGATACCATCATCCTTGAGCTTTGAGAGTGTGGTCTTGCGCATTCGTTTTTTGCTATTTCAGTCTACTGCTAAAATTACTGCCCTCGATCTGACCCTCGCGGTGATACCTCACATGCATGGTGCAATTGCTGTTTACATTTGACGCCAGACCGACGCTTGCGTTCGCCTTAGCGAGAGAGCAGGGGGGGACAGGGGTGCTTTTTTTTTTCCTTTTTTTTTTGCTTTTTTATCTTATTTTTAAACTGTTCCTTTCATTTTTTTTTTAATCATTTTTAATGTTATCTCAAGGAATGTAAATATCCCCTATGATAGCAATAGGTAGTGACAGGTACTATTTTTTTGAAAAAATTGGGGTCTATTAGACCCTAGATCTCTCCTCTGCCCTCAAAGCATCTGACCACACCAAGATCGGTGTGATAAAATGCTTTCCCAATTTCCCAATGGCACTGTTTACATCCGGCGAAATCTAAGTCATGAAATGCTCGTAGCTTCCGGTTTCTTAGGCCATAGAGATGTTTGGAGCCACTCTGGTCTCTGATCAGCTCTATGGTCAGCTGGCTGAATCACCATCTGCATTCTCAGGTTCCCTGTTGAGACAGGAGAGCCAGAGAAAAACACGGAAGATGGTGGGGGGGGGGCATTCCCTCCCACTGCTTGTAAAAGCAGTCTAGAGGCTAATTAGCCACTAGGATTGCTTTTACATGAAAGCCGACCGCTGGCTGAAAAGAATGATACCAAGATGATACCTAAACCTGCAGGCGTCATTCTGGTATAACCACTCAAATTTGTGAATTGCGTACCTGAAGACAAAAAAATGGTTAACAATAAAACACAGTAAACGGTAAAGTATAAAAAGTTGCATACCTGAAAAGCAAACATGATAAAACATAATAACAATAAAACATTGCAGAATAGAATACAGTAAAAAAGAGCAGAACAATAGAGAGAGAATACAGAGAGAGAGAACAATGAAACGACAACTATTTTTTTTTTATTTTAGATATTTTTTTGTGTTTTTTTTTTTTTTACACTTTTTTTTGTAACTGTAACTTTTATAACTGTAACCGGTTCCAGGTTCAGGTCTCTCAAAATGCGATGGCATCTTGGGAGACCCTGTGAAAGTGTGCCTAGTCTGTGCAATGCTGTACCCTATGCTAATACTCAACTAGTGTATGGTAGCGTTCAAAACATTCACCAATGCAAAGACCAGGATTGTCAGGACAGGAGGGAAAATAATAGCGGGTGTCACGCCCATATCCGCGCTTGCTGCAGACACAACATCTTTTTGGGGGGGTTCGTTGGGTAGGGGTACTTGGGAGGACATAAAAATGCCTCTCATGCAGCCGACTGCATTTGGTTGGGGATGTGAAAGGGGGAAGTACGGGCGCTGCAGAAGCGGTGGGTTCCCAATTAGGATTGGCAAATGCAGCAGGAAGGGCATTATGGGCACGACGGGCCTGTGTTTGTCTTCTTCTTGGTGGCAGCGGGACACTACTTGTGCTTGCCACCTCACCAGCTTGAACTGCACTTATGGGACTCGCCACGTCACCAAGTGTTACTGCAGTGCTGGTTTGTCTACGACCGGGGTGTGCTGGTCCTTGCCAGTTCACCAAAACGCTACCAAAAAAACTGTTAGCGATCGCAGGGATCAGGCCTGACTCTGCAAACGCTGCAGTTATGCGTTTAGTGTTTTGTAAGTGACAGTGATCGATCGATACTGCACTTGGGTGAGCTGGGCCAGGCCGGGCAGAGGGGCAAAATGCAGGTGCTAGCAGGTATCTGGGCTGATCCCACTAACACTGCATTTTTGGGAACCCTAAACTGCTGGCGACGCTAGTATAGATCTGATCGGATCAGATATTGATCCGTTCAGATACTATACCACTAAGGGAGGTGTATGGTGCGTACGTGGGTGTTAGCGGTACTGATGCTAACCTGACGCTGCCTGGGGCTGGTGCTTGCCAGTTCACCAAAACGCTACCAAAAAAACTGTTAGCGATCGCAGGGATCAGGCCTGACTCTGTGAACGCTGCAGTTATGCGTTTAGTGTTTTGTAAGTGACAGTGATCGATCGATACTGCACTTGGGTGGGCTGGGCTGGGCCGGGCCGGGCGGAGGGGCAAAACGCAGGTGCTAGCAGGTATCTGGGCTGATCCCGCTAACACTGCGTTTTTGGGAACCCTAAACTGCTGGGGACGCTAGTATAGATCTGATCAGATCAGATATTGATCCGTTCAGATACTATACCACTAAGGGAGGTGTATAGTGCCTGCGTGGGTGTTAGCGCTACTGGCGCTAACCTGACGCTGCCTGGGGCGATGCATATCACCGCCGGGCAATCAGGGGGCTAAACCTTTATTAGGTAATAAACGGCGGGTGCCCTGACACTATAAAAAATAAACTAACCAGCGTCACCCATAACAGTTATACGGTGATCACTGGTGAAAGGGTTAACTAGGGGCAATCAAGGGGTTAAAACCTTTATTAGGTATTTTATGGGGGGTCCCTGTCACTATAAAATGCTGACGGCGAACCTAAATATTTACCTCCCTAACTAGCGTCACCAGTGACACTAATACAGAGATCAGAAAAATGATCGTTTGGTGACACTGGTGACGGGGGGTGATCAAGGGGTTAAAACTTTATTAGGGGGGTTAGGGGGGTATCCTAGACCTAAGGGGGGCTAACACTAACTGCCCTACCACACTAACTGTCACAAACTGACACCAATGCAGTAATCAGAAAAAAAAACAAAAACTGCTTGGTGTCAGTGTGACGGGGGGGGGGAGGGGTGATTAGGGGGTGATCGGGGGGTAATCGGGGGCTAATTGGGGGTGTAAAGTATGCCTGGCATGTTCTACTGTGTGTGTGTTGGTGTAACTCACTCAGATGTCTTCTCTCCTCGGCGCCGGAACGGAAAATACCAAGCCGAGGAGAGATGACATCATTTCCTCTGCCTCTGTGTACTATACAGAGGCAGGGGAAGATTCTCATTGGCTGGAAGCGATCGCGAGGGGGGGCCACGAATGTATGGCCTCCCCCTCATCTCTGAACGCTCCCAGACAGAAGCCGAGACCACTTCGGGCACCGGGGGGGGGGTTCCGATCGGACCCCCCCGCCCGCGGCAAGCAATCATGTACCAGGTAGGTGATTTTGCCTGCCCGTGCCATTCTGCCGCAGTATATTTGCGTTAGGTGGTCGGCAAGTGGTTAAGCATCATTAAAATCACTGCTCCGGAAAAAACGGCCGTTTTTAAAACTTTTTTTGCATTGATACATGTCCCCTGGGGCTGGATCCGGGTCCCCAAACCCTTTTTAGGACAATACCATGAAAATTAGCCTTTAAAATGAGCACTTTTGATTTCGAACGTTCGAGTCCCATAGACGTCAATGGGGTTCTAACGTTCGTGCGAATTTTCGGTCCGTTCGCAGGTTCTGGTGCGAACCAAACCGGGGGGTGTCCGGCTCATCCCTAGTCCTGTTGTATCCATAAGAAATGAGCAGAAATCCCATCAATGTGGACAGTAGGTTCTAATCCTTCCTTTATCCAAAACTAGAAAAGCTTTGGATTTGTCACCTCTGTAACATCCGGCATGCCTTCCTTAAAGTGGAATTATACTCACGTCCCCTCCTGCGATGTGATATCTGGTAACGCCCTCATCGGTGCCAACATCTCTGCCCAGTATTTGTCCGGGTTTGGCATCTTGGCCAAATTAATTTGTGTCCATGACAGTCCGGGCTCACAATAGAGTAGGTGTCTTCTAACCTGGAATGGAGCTTGTGGCTAGTGGTGGAAGAGGACATTAAGGGCAGCGCTGGAGCATGGGGAGCAGGTGGCTGCTTTGCAAACCTTTTTCCCACACAGGAGGCGGAAGAGGTTTTTTAAAAGGAAAAATAAAAATACTAGAGTTGGTCTTTGACGTGGAACTATGGG
This sequence comes from Aquarana catesbeiana, assembly GCF_042186555.1. Lineage (NCBI taxonomy): Eukaryota > Metazoa > Chordata > Amphibia > Anura > Ranidae > Aquarana > Aquarana catesbeiana. Next base: position 618,376,905 of record NC_133326.1, read on the forward strand.
TGAAAATGGCATATACAGGTATGGTGCAGTCTGTCAATAGCAGTAACAGGGCAGTCTTGGTTTTCCCAAGTTGTAATACCTGTTGATCCTGCCAGTAAACAAAGTGAGTTGGATTGAGCGCACTCTGGGTGAGGATGCAGCTGATAAACCAGCACATAAATGATTTAAATAAAGTCCATTTGGCAATGTCCATAAAAGCAATAAAAACTAGTATTAAGGAAGGCTGCCTGCTTGCATATAGAAGTTGATCTGAAACCAAGTGAGGGAAAGAAAGTGGCGCCTTCTAAGCGTAGTATATTAAAAATTTAATGGATTCAATGTAAAAAAATAGCGAATACACTTGTGAGTGTATTCGCTATTTTTTTACATTGAATCCAATAAATTTTTAATATACCAGGCTTAGAAGCCGCCGCTTTCTTTCCCTCACTTTGATCCTACCAGTAAGTCTGGTATTTTTTAACTTCCTTCATCAGTTGCAGTGATGTATCATCCCTGGGCGCAGTGTACAGTGCTCATGGGCCCTGAGGAGCAATGAGGCCCACTGTGCTCCGACCCACTCTGCAGCCATGGATGAGACAATTTAGGGAGGGGGAACTGTGCAGATGAGCTGGAGGGGCAATGGGAAGACTGCGGATGGGGGAACTGCGGATGGGGGTGGGGCTGGGAAGACTGAGGATGGGGGGGCTGGGGGCACTGAGGATGGGGGGAGGCTGGGAAGACTGAGCATGGGCAGTGACTGGGAAAACTGAGGATGGAGGGCTGGGAAGACTGATGATGGGGGGGAACTGAGGATGGGAGGCTGGGGCACTGAGGATGGGGGGGGGGCTAGTAAGACTGAGGATGGGCAGGGACTGGGAAAACTGAAGAATGGGGGGCTGAGAAGCCTAAGGAGGGGGGGACTGTGAAATCTAAAGGATGGGGGGTCTGTGAAGCCTGAGGATGGGGGAGCTGAGAAGCCTATGAATGGGGGGGCTGTGAAGACATTCTCCCTGATGCACTATATGCACTATATACACTATATTGTACATTCTAGTGAAAAAAGGTATTCTTACCCTACACAAATTCATACAATCCAGTAGATAAAACAAAACAAAATAATAACATAATACAAAGTACATGAAAATTTAAATTTTTAAATAATCCAAAATATGTGCCAAAAATGAATGTCTCTCAAAAGTGCCCGTGCTCAAAAAGTAACTGTGCTTCAAAAAATAATTCCTTCTATAGTGTCACACTCTTCACCACCAGCCCTCCACTGTGTGCAAGCTTTTCCCCGATGGGACCACACTCACTGAAATAATATGACCACCCTAGCTTACACCAAGGTAGGTCATTAAGGCTTGTTCCACAGATCTGCTGTGCGTGGCAGTTTTCCTCTGATTACAGCCTTTGTTATTAAGATCCTCAATATGCTCACATGCATGGAAGGAATCAAGCAGAGAGGCATACCATTTGTTAAATTCCAGAACACCCACAATTGCTGATGCCCCTCCTGGCACCCGGGGATCATGTGCCAATTTTTTGTGTATAGCTTGTTGCCACGCTACATGCGTGGGTTCCAGACCACGGAAACGGTTGTCAGACCGAGTGGAATTCCCGCCCCTAAGTGTATGTTTCGTCACACCAGGACATCATCAGGAGGTGCTTACAGTGTTAGCTGGAGTTCAGCTTTAATTCGTTAGTCACTTATGTAAAGTCCATCTAAATCTACTAGTCCATCTAACTCACACTCTGTCTACAGGATGGCAATGCTGCTGTACAAAGATGGTTGTGTTGCTCTTCCATAGATACAATGGAGGAGTGAGTAGAAAACTAATACTGCTACAACATCTAAGGATTGGTACACTGCAGTGTATTTTGGTTTTTGGATTTAGACACACTTTAAGGGCTCATTTACACCGGATGCAGTCAGGTGCATTTTAACTGCTTGCCGCCCGCCCACTGTCAAATGACGGAGGGACAGTACGGCTCTTGTTCTGGAAGAACGTCATATGACGGCATCCCAGAACGCCCGCTATCACACGCCCAGCGGTCATACCAACGCTGTATCCTGGCCTAGGCCAACAAGGCCCAGGCCTAGGGCAGCACTTTGCAGGGGGGCAGCACGGAAAGAGTCCCTGCCGGCTTGTGATACACTGTTAGTGTAGCGCCAGTCTTATAGGGTGGACTGGGCTGAGAGGCAAATTAGTCTAGCGCCCCATAAATCGGCCACACTGCTTCCGGTATGCAGGCGGCCGGCATTCCACAACTGTGGGGGGGGGGGGCGACGCTTCTAATTTTGACTGTCCTATTATCGTGGACCACAAACCTTCCACACTGCTATATGTTTTCTGCTGCACCACTGGCATGGTTATATCTTCTTAGTCCTCTCCATAAAATTTCAGAAATTTGTGCTTCAAGTAGAACTATAGGGAACACTTTTTTTCATTTTGGATAGAATAAGGGAGGGTTATAGCCCCTGTCAGTTTATTTTTTACCATCCCTGTCCCATTGCAGAGATTTCCCTTCACTTCCAGCCCTATAACAGGAAAACACTAAACAGGAAGTGAGAGGAAATATATGCAAATTAAGGGAATCCATTCCCCCTGGGCCCCCAGGTCCTCAGAAATAGTGTCCCCACTCGAAAATTTCAGGGTGGGTCTTAAATAGGGGTGTGGCCTTGACAGGAAGGGGTGGGTCATATTTAAATTAGGGGGTGCACGAGTTTAGTCAGGCCTAGGGCAGCACAAAACCTAAATACACTACTGGGTCATACCATGTTACTAGGACACGGCGCGACCCTGATCTCTGTAAAGAGCCGCGGCTCTTTAACCATGTGATCGGCTGTGTCCAATCACAGCCGGTCACATGTAAACGTGGAAGTGCCATGAATCGGCTCTCCTTGCCTCACAGTGACAGAGTGTGTGGCGAGGAGTGCCGATCAGCGGCATCTCCTTGCAGGGGAGACCTGGGCAGGTAATCAGGGCACTGATCATCAGTACCCCGATTACAGGAAAGCCCCAGCAGTGCCCATCAGTGCCACCAATCAGTGCCCATAATTGATGCCAGTCAGTGCCTCCCATCAGTACTGCCCATCAGTGCCACACATCAGTGCTGCCTTTCTGTGAACCCTATCAGTGCCCACCACTGCCGTCTATCAGTGCCCATTAGGGCCACCAATCAGTGCGGCATATTAGTGCCACCTATCAGTGCGGCATATTAGTGCCTCCTCATCAGTGCCACCTCATCAGTGCCCATCAGTGCAGCCTCACCAGCGCACATCAGTGAAGGAGAAAAATTACTTATTTACAACATTTACTGACAATAACTAAGAAAAACTTTTTTTTTTTCAAAATTTTCGTTCTTTTTTCTTTTTTTTTAGTAAAAAATAAAAATCCCAGCAGTGATTAAATACCACCAAAAGAAAGCTCTATTTGTGTGAAGAAAATGATACAAAGATTAATTTGGGTACAGCATTGCATGTCCGCGCAATTGTCATTCAAAGTGCGACAGCGCTGAAAGCTAAAAAACTGCCTGGGCAGGAAGAGGTGAAAGTGCCCAGCATTGAGGTGGTTAAACAAAGCATAAACACAGCATAAATGCATATGCAAAAAAAATAGATAAAAATGTTTCATTAAAAAAAGTACTGCATGCTACATTTTTCCGCAGCAGAATGCACCGCTAACACGCACAAATATGTGCAAACGCAGTGCAAATGAACATGTGAAACACCTGTAAACGCAGTTTAGGAAAAAATTTAAATAAAGGAATATTTTCCCAAAAAAGTACTGCAAACATACTGAAATTATAGAATTAGCCAAAAAGATGATTGTGATGATTGTATTTTATGAACATGTTATTAGATTCTCTCTCTAGTGGACCAATCCTGCTGCGACTGCTAAGATAAGGATTACTGTATTCAGACAGTCTGAGCAAAAAGAGAGAGTTAGTACCCTACGGTGACTGAAGCTTTAGTCCTCCTGTACACTAGCCCTACACTAACATTTACCATGGCCCTGGGAAAACACAAAGTGCGGCAAAATAATTCCAGTGGCCGGCGGTCAAAACGTTCCTATCCTGAACGCAATATTTCTGCCTAAACGCGGCAGCTCCTAAACTCTGATAAAAGACTATGGGGGTTATTTATTTATTATTTATTATTTGTTGGGCGGCACAGTGGTGTAGTGGATAGCACTTTCACCTAGCAGCAAGAAGGGTTGCTGGTTTAAATCCCAACCAGGACACTACCTGCCTGGAGTTTGCATGTTCTCCCTGTGCCTGCGTGGGTTTCCTCCGGGTACTCCGGTTTCCTCCCACACTCCAGAGACATGCTGGTAGGTTAATTGGCTTCTATCTAGATTGTCCCTAGTATGCATGAATGTGAGTTAGGGACCTTAGAGTGTAAGCTGCTTGAGGGTAGGGACTGATGTGAATGTACAATGTATATGTAAAGCACTGCGTAAATTGACGGCGCTATATAAGTACCTAAAATAAATAAATACATTTACGAAAGGCAAATCCACTTTGCACTACAAGTGCACTTGGAAGTGCAGTCACTGTAAATCTGAGGGGTAGATCTGGAATGAGGGGAAGCTCTGCTGATTTTATCATCCAATCATGTGCAAGCTAAAATGCTGTTTTTTATTTTCCTTGCATGTCCCCCTCAGATTTACAGCGACTGCACTTCCAAGTGCACTTGCAGTGCACTTTTAGGGCAAAGTGGATTTTCCTTTCGTAAATAACCCCCAATGTGTACACGGACACATTGGGGGTTATTTACTAAAGGCAAATCCACTTTGCACCACAAGTGCAAACTATAAGTGCAAAGTGCACTTGAAACTGCACTGAACGTGCACTTGGAAGTGCAGTCGCTGTAGATCCGAGGGGGACATGCAAGGAGAATAAAAAAACAGTATTTTAGCTTGCACGTGATTGGATCAGATTTACTGCGACTGCGCTTCCAAGTGCAATTTCAAGTGCACTTTGCACTTGTAGTTTGCACTTGCAGTGCAAAGTGGATTTGCCTTTCGTAAATAACCCCCGAAGTGTCTTTATCAGACTGTTCTTGTGTGCTCTGTCAGTGGCTTCTTACACTCACCAGCAGTAAGATGATTACGAGGCACTGAGAAGTCCGTGATGTCCAGAGGGAATCGCAGGTTTTTTGATCAGAGGGGAACTCTGGACACACTCTCTCCGTTCTGATCTGCACAGTGTGTAAAAAGCAGTCCGCCAGTAATAAAGAAATTCACTCATTTGTATGATTTTATTTTACTTCCTTGTAGCTTTCCCCTTCTTTTACCGTCTGTTAATAATTATGTGAAAGCTCGGCTTGCATTTTCATGCAGCAAAATGCTAGAGTTTTCCTGCATCAAAACACGTAAGCCCCAAAAAAGTGTGCGCTGAGCACAGGTAAACGCACATGCATTACCATTCGTTGGCATGCTGAGTTGTATTTTAACATGCACAGCATTTCGCTGTAATACTTTATTTTTTACTTCAATAAGCTTTATTTGTAAAGGACATTTCAATGAACAGTTTTAACTCTTGCGTTTATGCATGATGCAGTAAACCAACTGTTTACATGCGCTGTGTCACATTGTCAAAAAGTGTATCTTTACTTGACATTTTCATTTTTTATGTGAATGAATGAGGGTACTATGTACTCCTTGTGCATTCACATGGGGGGGCTATATGCCACCTCATCCCTTTAAACCCGAACACATATTAATTACACAGGTTATGTGGCTGATTAAAGTAATTCTAAAGGCAGAAGTTTTTTTTTTATCTTAATGCATTCTTTTTTTTTCACAATCAAAAAGAATTTTTATTGATTGAAAATTTTGCGTACATTTGACAGTATACACGTTATAGGAAGAACATGAGAAAAACAATGTCATTTTTAATAGTATATAAATGTAAACAAGAATGTGTAGCGCTAATGGAGTTGTCAATGATGTGCAATATCTAAACCCTGATGGTGATATTCAGAGAATGAAACGTAAAGGATATATGTACATAAGGATGTATATAATGAAACATGTATCAATTTAAGTGACTATAAACCACTAAAGCTACAGCGATGGCTGTAACCTATATCCCAATCCCAAAAATAGCAAAAATAAATCTGTGATTCACAAGAAATGTAATACTGTTAGTGTAAAAACCAAAAAAAAAATTAATATGAGGAAATTAGGGTCTCCACCAATGAATGATAAAAAGATTAATTTGGGTACAGCATTGCATGTCCGTGCAATTGTCATTCAAAGTGCGACAGCGCTGAAAGCTAAAAAACTGCCTGGGCAGGAAGAGGTGAAAGTGCCCAGCATTGAGGTGGTTAAACAAAGCATAAACACAGCATAAATGCATATGCAAAAAAAATAGATAAAAATGTTTCATTAAAAAAAGTACTGCATGCTACATTTTTCCGCAGCAGAATGCACCGCTAACACACACAAATATAAAACCAAAAAAAAAAAAATTAATATGAGGAAATTAGGGTCTCCACCTAGAATGAATGACCCTGGAAAACATAACACCTTAAATATAGAGAGGTGTATGGATGAATAATGCTAACAGGACCCCATGCTTAATCATTCAAGATAATGTATGTCAAAAACATAAGCAAATGTTGACATGTAAATACAATGTTAAACATCTAGAGTCCATTTCAATAAACAGGGTGAGAGTTCATAGAAATAAAGCCATGATGCTGGTGATATTTCCAATCTTGTATAATTCTCAAAGACCGTTGGAATTGAGCTGACATACAGGGTACTATCTTCTCATCAAAAAGACTTCAAGTAAAGAAAGATGAAATACCCTTACCAGAAATGGTCGACTCACAAGCCATCAGCAGTGAGTCAAATGCGCTTTGTACCGCCAAGCGGTAAGAGTGGATCCAATCTCGATTAATCAGATGTTCTCCACGGAAAGAGAGCCACGAGATATACTCGCCACCGGAGAGGATAAGCTGAACCTGGACTGCAGCTGTCTTGATTCGCTGTCCTATGGCTGGCTATGATCGTTAACCGGGCTCCACTCAATCGAAGGCTGTACACATGATGTAAAGGAAGAAAAGAGAGAGCCTCCACATGGTGTAAATCCGGCAAGGATAAAGCATTTATTGAGATAAAAAAATGTATCCAACATTCAGTAAAAATTGGGCAGTAAAAATTAGGTTCAATTGAACTGAAAAGCACAGTAAAACGGTGGCTGGGGTAGCAAATGGACCTGACGCGTTTCATCCTCTAAGACTTCTGCTGGGGTGTATAGCAACCTGCCACTACTGCGCTTTTATAGAAATAAAATTATAAAAGATCGTAACACACCTGATCGGGCCGTGTACAGCCTGACTTCCGGGTTCATTAGTATGCATATCTCATTGCTATCATGTGGCGTGCTGACTGGCCTATAGCATATGAGAAGTGTTGGTCAGAAACCAAGCCTCCAAATGATGCTCCAATCAACACCTCCCAACCGTTGTGCGTAGGAAACCTCACCAACAGTGGCGGTCACGTGATTGTCATGTGACCAGACGTTGCGCAATGACGTAATATGCGCTACAGGAATAAGTATCACCAGGAATAGGAGGCAGGAACTTGATCTTACTGTGTTTGGAACGCGAAAGCGCTCCAAAGATTCACTGAGACCGGAAATGAACCAATAATGAATATAGTATAGGAGTAAAAGCCAGCATTCAACCTGAATGAAAAAAACTGGCATTAGAGCAATGATATGAAATTTCAGGCAGTCAGACGGCACAACCTAGAACGGTGTGTCAAACAGTAAAATTACATATACACTAAACGCTGAAAAGGACCGTGTATTAAACACCAAAAATAATGTATATATAGGCATATGTACAGGAAAATAATACTGTGAAAAGTGCGTGTCAGGCAATAACTAAAAAAATAGTGGAAATAAGGTATTGTTGATTGTATAGCCTAGTGGCAAAAATGGGAACAAATGAGAATCCTATATAGTGGATACCTAACATGTTAGGTCTCAAAAATGAAAGAATAATAAAAGAAGTGGGAGAACTTGTATGTACAATGTCTAACGTCTTCTGTCGCTTACAATAAAAAATTCAAAGGGTCACACCCAGCAATAAAAACGCTGGGCCTGACGGTGGATCAGAGAATAATCAAAGCACGAAATAAATGGACCCTCTCATAAACACCAGGGAACCCAAAAAATATACAATATAGGTAATTACCTATTGCTAGTTGTTTATGTATGAAAAAATTGTCCTCACTGTATTGTCCTGGAAACTTCTTCAATCATGGAGATGAGACTTATAAATGCACCTTTCCCAGAACAACTGAACCCAAAGAAAAAAATGGAAAATATTCTATCAAGATTGGTTTATAAATGCATTGATGTCCCAATCGATATTTAATCCATGGGGTGTATGACATTTTAATTGGTGTATCCAAAAAGTTTGGATACCCCTCTAACATTAGACTTGCCTCTCCAATGGGGCACAAACTTGTCTATTACTTGAAATCTAGTTCCCATTGGATTTTGATTGTGGCAAAACAAATAATGTTTGGGGACGCTACGATTAGTGCGTCCTTTCTTGATAGCTGTTATATGTTTGTTGACTCGTATGGCAAAAGTGCATATTGTCCGGCTTATATATTGTTTCCCGCAAGGGCAGGTGATAAGGTAAACAACATACCTGGTCAAACAAGTAAAAAAGTGCTTCATCTTATATTCTTTTCCAGTAACAGTTGATCTAAAGGTTTCAATCTTTCGCGCTCCACACGCATTATGTTTGCATACTGTACACCTACGGCATGGAAAAAAGCCTTTCAGATCATGAAAGAAAGAGGGAACAGTCGGAGGATCTCTTACATTGGGTGCTATTTGGCCCTTAACAGATAATGCCCCTCTGTAGATCACTCTTGCTCATTCTGGGAGTAAAGGACCCAGTATTGAATCGTTCTTCAGCACTTTCCAGTTTCTGGAAATAATATCTTTGATTTGTTTGTGTTGAATAGAGAAATTAGTAAGAAAAGACCATTTATGTTTATTATCCTGAGATTTCCTTGGTTGTTCAGCTATCAAAGAGTTTCTATCGACCAAAGAAACTCTCTGGATCTCTTCATCAATCTGGGAAACATTATATCCTTTATCAGCAAACCTGGATTTGAGAATCTCTGCTTGTTGGAAAAAATCAGAAAGATGGGAACAGTTACGTCTAATCCACATCAATTGAGTGCGGGGAACAGATTTTAGCCATGCCGAATGATGGCAGCTATCAACTGGAATGTATCCATGGGGGTCGGTGGCCTTGAAGAAGGTTTTAATCTCCAAATGACCGTCAACCGCAGTGATTTCCAAGTCAAGAAAGTGTATTTTGGACACACTGGCTTTGTAAGATAACTGAATTCCCACATGGTTGTCATTCAAATTGGACATGAATCTATCTAAGGATTCCATGTTGCCCCTCCATAGGAGGAGGATGTCGTCAATGTACCTAGCCCATAGGGCTAACTGTGGTGGATCAAGGGTATGGGCGACATCCTCCTCCCATTTGGCCATGAAAATATTGGCCAGGCTAGGGGCAAGGTTCGCCCCCATGGCCACGCCCTTGGTTTGAAGATGAAACTCATTGTTGTACCAAAAATAATTATACCCGGTGGCAAAACTTAAGAGGTCCATAATAAACCTCTTCTGAGTTCTAGAGATGGTCTTCTCTCTAGAGAGGAACAAGTCCACTGCTCTAAGACCTGAATCGTGAGGTATACAGGTATAAAGGGCTGTGACATCAGTGGTAACCAATATGAGGTCTTCACTATACACAACCTGTTGGAGTTTAGTAATGGTGTCTTTGGTATCTTTTAAATATGATGGTATAGATTTGACTATAGGTTGGAGGTAATAATCAATGTACTTCCCTATATGTGAGGTCACCGAATTAATACCGCTGATGATGGGGCGGCCCGGAGGTTGTGTAACACTTTTGTGTACCTTAGGTAGGTAATATATTATGGGAATCCGTGGAGCAACTGCTATTAAGAAGTTTTTTTCTTTTTTATCTATGATACCTAACTGAGAGCCAGTATCAACAAGGTCAACGAGTATTTTTTTAATAGTCAGAAATGGGATTCTTTGGAAGGCGTAAATACGTATCAGAATCACTCAAAATCCTGGTCATTTCAGCATGGTAATCCCTTTTATCCAAAATGACAATTCCTCCCCCCTTATCTGCTGGGCGAATGATAAGGTCTTTACGCTCGCACAGAGATTTGAGTCCAATCTTAATGTTGGGATCACAGTGTATTCTTTTATTTGGTAATTCTTCCAAATCAGTGAGCACGAGATTCCAAAAGACTTTGATGGAAGGTGCTGTGGAACCAGGGGGATGAATAGTGATGGGTTTATAATAGGTGAGAACCTATTATAAGTATGAACTGGGGTTCTCAGAGTATATGGGTGGTAATAATGATAATCATTATGACTCGTATTCCTTCTTCGGGATGAGGATTCATAATGTGATAAATGGTCTTTAATCCCCTTCCCTTTACCTCTAGTATTTCTCCCTCTACCTTCACGGGGTCCCCTAGATTGGGGTGTTGGTGTGTGGGGGTGGTGAGTTGGATATTTATTGTGTTCAACTCTGTTGGAAAGAGGTGGAGCAGTCTGCAGATGTGGTGTTCTACCTTCTGATTGGCCTGAAGTTTCTATAGATGAGTATTCGACTTCAGGAGTAATGATTCCCTGTTCTTTGTTTTGCCAGCTAAAGACGTTCCCGTTTTTATAGTCACTAACGTCCCTGCTGTATTTCTTTTGTTTCTTAACCTTTTGTTCTCGTTCTTCTTTTTATAGATGATTTTTTTAGGTTCGTGGATAGTGTATTATATTCCATGGTAGATTTATGTGGAAGAAGCTTGTCTCTAATTTCCTTAATTTCTTTATCAATGGTGGTCCTTCTTAAACGTTTCCTATCCCTCAGGAAACCTAGCAGGGAAATCCCTGCTTCATTGAAGTAATGAAACCATGACTCCAAATCAAGGTCTCCTTAGACCACCATAGACCTCTTGGGACCATGCGCTCCTTGGAATATTGTTCCAAAAAGGCAATATTCAATTCGAGGTGGAGTTCTGATACCATCAAGTTCTTTAGCCTTCAAAATAGACCTCCTATTTCAGAGTCAGTATTCAGAGCCATGAACACACCTTCTGTGTTAAACGTGCGACCCGTGCGATATTCAAAAACGTCCATTTTTGAATAGTGTAAGGGTGAAAAACTACAATAAGCAAAAAATAACGAATGAGTGAGGAGAGGCAGCAGCAATGGTGTCAAAAGGAGAATAAAAGTAAATGGGAAAAATGCCGCACCAGCTCTATATTATAAGCAGCCAACACAACAATCAGACTAATTGTGAAATAATAATGTAAACAAAAATGTGTAGCACTAATGGAGTAGTCAATGATGTGCAATATCTAAACCGTGATGGTGATATTCAGAGAATGAAACATAAAGGATATATGTACATAAGGATATATATAATGAAACATGTATCAATTTAAGTGACTATAAACCACTAAAGCTACAGCGATGGCTGTAACCTATATCCCAACCCCAAAAATAGCAGAATTTGCAGAGGTGAGGTGTAAAGAGGACCTGTCATGCCATATTCCTATTACAAGGGATGTTTACATTCCTTATAATACGAATAAAAGTTATCAAAAATTTTTTTTTTTGGAAAAAAGCATCAAACTAACATAAATAAAGTAAAATGAACAATAAAAAAAAAAAAAAAAAAATTTAAAGCGCCCCTGTCCCCGTGTGCTCGCATGGAGAAGCGAACACATACGTAAGTCCAGCCCACATATGAAAACGGTGTTCAAACCACACATGTGAGGTATCGCTGCGATCGGTAGAGTGAGAGCAATAATTTTGGCCCTAGACCTCCTCTGTAACTCAAAACATGTAACCAGTAAAAAAATTTAAAGTAGCGAAGTTTGGCGCCATTCCACAAGTGTGTGCAATTTTGAAAGGTGACATGTTGGGTATCTATTTACTCGGCGTAACTTCATCTTTCACATTATGCAAAACATTGGGCTAACTTTACTGTTTTGTTTTTTTTTTAAAGCACAAAACTGTTTTTTTTTCCAAAAAAAAAACGTGTTCAAAAAATTGCTGCGCAAATACTGTGCTAGATAAAAAGTTGCAATGACCGCCATTGTATTCTCTAGAGTCTTTGCTAAAAAAAAACATATATAATGTTTTGGGGTTCTAAGTAATTTTCTAGCAAATAAATGATGATTTTTACATGTAGGAGAGAAATGTCAGAACTGGCCTGGGTGCTCCAGGTGCTCCGTGCATGTTGGGCCTCTGTATGTGGCCACGCTGTGTAAAAGTCTCACACATGTGGTATCGCCGTACTCGGGAGTAATAGCAGAATGTGTTTTGGGGTGTAATTTGTGGTATGCATATGCTGTGTATGAGAAATAACCTGCTAATATGACAATTTTGTGAAAAAAAAAGGAAAAAAAAATTTGATTTTGCAAAGAATTGTGAGAAAAAACGACAACTTCAAAAAACTCACCATGCATCTTTCTAAATACCTTGGAATGTCTTCTTTCCAAAAAGGGGTCATTTGGGGGGTATTTGTACTTTTCTGGCATGTTAGGGTCTCAAGAAATTAGATAGGCCGTCAGTACTTCAGGTGTGACCAATTTTCAGATATTGGCACCATAGCTTTTGGACTGTATAACTTTCACAAAGACCAAATAATATCCACCGATTTGGGTTATTTTTACCAAAGATATGTAGCGGTATAAATTTTGGGCAAAATATATGAAGAAAAATTACTAATTTGCGAAATTTTATAACAGAAATGAAGAAAAATGCGTTTTTTTTTACAGATTTTTCGGTCTTTTTTCTTTTATAGCACAAAAAATAAAGAACCCAGCGGTGACTAAATACCACCAAAAGAAAGCTCTATTTGTGTGTAAAAAAGGACAAAAATTTCATACAGATACAGTGTTGCATGACTGAGTAATTGTCATTCAAAATATGAGAGCACCAAAAGCAGAAAATTGGTCTGGTTATTAAGGGGGTTTAAGTGCCCAGTGGTCACGTGGTTAACGACCTGAGATCACTTGTAACAAATATCTTCTAGAGATGTTAACCTTTGGGAGTATGAGGCTTTGTGTTTGCTGTTGAGTAAAAAGTCTTTTAGCTGTATATAGAACCAAAAGTTTGGGAATGAATCCCCGAATTCTGTTTTAAGAGTTTCTAGTGGTTTGACTTTGTTTCCGGGGGGGCTAAGAGTTTTGAGTTGCAACCTGGGGATGGTAATGTTTTCTGGTTTAAACCTGGTAGAAAATCTGGGTTATTAGCGATTGGGGTCAATGGGCCTGGGATAGTGGCAAGTTTATACTGTGGGGCAATTTTATGCCATATGTTTAGTGTATTAGCTACCAGGGGATATGCTATGTTTCTAGTGGACTTATGCCCCGTACACACGGTCGGACATTGATCGGACATTCCGACAACAAAATCCTAGGATTTTTTCCGACAGATGTTGGCTCAAACTTGTCTTGCATACACACAGTCACACAAAGTTGTTGAAAAATCCGATCATTCTGAACGCGGTGACGTAAAACACGTACGTCGGGACTATAAACGGGGCAGTAGCCAATAGCTTTCATCTCTTTATTTATTCTGAGCATGCATGGCACTTTGTGCGTCGGATTTGTGTACACACGATCGGAAATTCCGACAACGGATTTTGTTGTCGGAAAATTGTATAGCCTGCTCTCAAACTTTGTGTGTCGGAAAATCCGATGGAAAATGTGTGATGGAGCCTACACACGGTCGGAATTTCCGACAACAAGGTCCTATCACACATTTTCCGTCGGAAAATCCGACCGTGTGTACGGGGCATTAGAGTGTAGGGACCAAGGGTAGTATAATATTTGCTGTTTATTGTGTAGATATTCAAGTTGTACCCAATCTTTGACTTGGCTGTGGCAATGCCAATCAATTATTCTGGTAATATGGGTGGCACAGTAGTACTTTTTGAAGTCAGGAAGACCTATGCCTCCTTTGCTTTTGGGTAATGTGAGTATGTGGAAATGTATCCTTGGTCTTTTGTCGGCCCATAAGAACCTTCTCTGTAAATTCAGTAATTTGGAGAAAAAGGAGTTGGGTACTGGTAAAGGTAGTGCATTAAAGAAATATAGTAGCCTTGGGAGAATTGTCATTTTTAAAATTGAGGTTCTTCCGAACCATGAGAACAATCTGGGGGTCCATTTTTGAAAATCTTTGGTTATTGAGTTTATCAGAGGGGTGAAATTAGTTGAATAAAGAGACTCAATATTAGGCATCAACTTGATTCCTAAGTATTTAAGTGTGTTTTGTTTCCATTTAAAATTATAATTTCCTTTAAGGAGATCCAATTTATCTGGGGGGAGGTTGAGATTAAGTGCCTCAGATTTAGATTGGCAGGCATGAAGCCCACTTGTTCTGGCCCAATGATTTTTAAGAGAAGGGGTTTTATTCTATTGGCTAAGATTTTCGCTAGTAATTTGATGTCTATGTTCAAGAGTGATATTGGTCTGAAGTTGCACAGTCTGTGTGGTCTTTGTCTGGTTTGGGAACTACTGCTATGTGTGCCATGAGGAGAGAATTGGAGTCATTATCATGTTTAGCTAAGTGGTTGAAAGCCTTTAGAAGGGGATTGGAGAGTAGTTGTGTGTAAGTTTTATAATATTGGGATGTAAATCCGTCAGGACCTGGACTTTTCCCCATTTTTAATTCCTTAATTGCTTCTTGTAGTTCTATAATGGTAATGGGGTCGTCTAAATTGTTTATGTCTTCTGTGTGAAGGGAGGGGATTTTGCTGTTCTTCAGGAAGTCTTGGATCATTTCCACTCTTGAGTGTGTTACATGTGTAGGGATGTGTTGTGGAGGTAAGTCGTATAATTTGGAATAAAACTCGTGGAAGAGTTCTGCTACTTTTTCGGGTTTGTGTTCAAGTGTGCCTGCTTTGTTGTGGATAGCATGAATATCATTAACGCTTTTCCGGAAGAAAAGAGATTTTTAGGTTTGAGTATTTAATATTTGCATCAAAGAGTTTCTGCAATGAGCAAGTTCGTCTGCTGCTTTAGCTGTAAGGGATTGCTTATGTTGTGTTTCAAGTTTGGCTATTGCATTGGACAATTTAGTGATTTCTTTGTCCCTTTCTTTTTTCTTTCTTGCCCCCCATTTTATAAGTTCTCCCCTTATTACACTCTTATAGGCTTCCCAATTGTTAAGGGGATTTATGTCAGAGTCGATGTGTGTGAAATACGTTTTGATAGAGTCATGTATGTCGTCATGTATAATCTGATCGGTAAGTAAGGTAGCATTAAGTCTCCAATTAAAGGTTTGTTTGGGTGGGGTTCGTTTTAAGGTGACAGCGGTAGGGACGTGGTGCGATAATACCAATATCAGCTTTGACTAAGTTAGTCAGATCTCTTTGGGACACAAAAATTAGATCTATTCTTGAGTACCTTTTGTGGGGGGATGAGAAATATGTGTAGTCCTTCCCCATGGGGTGTGTGGACCTCCATGAGTCGACCAGAGCTAATGACTGTAGTAAAACTTTGATTCGTTTAAAGATTTTGTATGAGACAAGGGAATAACCTGTTGAAGTGTCTTGAAGTGGTGAGAGTGGGATATTGAAATCTCCTCCAAGAATAATGCAGCCTTCCGCAAACCACTTAAGTTTGTTTATTATTTTGTTGTAAAAAGTTATATGGGCTTTGTCTGGGAAGTACACATTTGCTATAGTGATAGGAGAGCCTTCCCAGGTACCTTTAAGGAAGATATAGCGACCCTCAGGGTCTGTTAGTTGTTGTTTCAGTTCGAACGAGGAGTTTTTGTTCATGGGAATGGTAACTAATTTAGTTTTAGCTAGTGGGTTTGTGGCATGATATGCTTTTGTTAAAAGGTTGCTAGTGAGTTTGGGAATATTTTGGTCTTTAAAGTGTGTTTCTTGTAGATAGACTATTGATGGGTTTGCTTTTTTAAGTTCTCTTAATAGTTTGGTTCTTTTTTTCGGGGATGTTAAGGCCGTTCACATTATGTGAAATTAGGGTAGGGGATTTTCCCAAAAAGGAGTACGTCATTTTCAGATCAGATTTGAAGGGGGGGGCGGAGGAAAAAAAAAAATATGGGGGGGGGAGTAGAGGCGGTGGAAGGGGGTTAGGGAGGTAAGTAGGAGATTGTTCGAGGGGGGGTAAAGAGGGTAGTAGTGGTGTAATAGTACCCTGTGTGAGTCTTAGCTCAGATTCGCCTAATTAGCGTGGAGCCGGTTAATGATGTTATTAATTTAACACCAGAGTTGACTCTGAGGGGTAGGTGGGAGGTGCCACCGTGGATGGGAGGTGGTGTCTAGTATTACAGACATTCCTCCGGATACAGGATGTTCCGGGAGGACCTAGGTGTAGGGTACAAGTAACAGTGATTGTGTTTCTTTGACCTTATTTAAACTAAAGCGTATCCATGTTGTATAGGACGATTGGATGGGTGTCTTGGAACAACTGTTCAATAGTATTAAGGTTGAGTAACTAAAACCATAATATTTTGATATTGTCATAAACTTAACAGTGGTGTAAAGTTTCCTCAAAACATTATATTTGCTTAAAGAAGTTTTAGTTAGAACATCCCATCAGCGATCTCCACCACTCATAGATCTCGCTAATAGGATAGCTTCTGTCATTCTCCAATACATTTGAATTTAGCTAACAATAATTAAAATAACAAGTATATCACTTGTTTTTCACTATTTAACCATTTTTTTGGGATCAAACCCTTTGCGGCATTCAGGAGTTTTGGGGTTATTGTTCTCATATATTGTTTCTTTGGAATTTTGGAATCGTGAAATAAACAAGTCCATATATTTTGTTCTATTTTCTCACCGGTTATCTCCTTTATATTACTCACTATTTCTTGCCAGTACTCCTTTATTTTTGGACAGTCCCACCATATATGCACCATTGTTATCCTTTGCTTGCAGTTTCTCCAGCACAATGGTGATCTTTCTGATTGATATCTATGGGTTCTCTCTGGAGTCAAGTACCATCTTGCTAAGAATTTATAATTCATTTCAATGGTGTTCATATCGCAGGCATTATTGTATCCCATTCCTATCATCTTTTCCACTTGGTGATCTTCTTTTTCCCATTGTTCAATGTAAGCGGGTCTTCTTTGTCCTTCTAGGTCTGTCAATATTCCGTCAATTTTTGATATTCCGTTTTTCAGTGGCATTTGGGTAACGCAGAGTTTTTCAGTCGACTTAATTCCTCTTCGTCTCTGATTGGGTGTGGGAGTGTGTTTACTAAGTGTCTTAACTGGTTGAGTTTCCATTCACTTATCTTCCACCCGTTAATTTCTTCTAATTCTAATCGTGTTTTCATCCTTCCTTTTGTGATAATATCTTTCAATTGTGGATTTCTTATCTCGTGACCGGCAAATATCTCGTTCCCCGGTGTAAAAAATTTTGTTCACGTAAGGGCCATTAATGGTGAGTTATATTTCCATTTATTTTTCCAATATACTATGTCCCAGATTTTAAAGACGTTTTTAGTTAATTCGTGAGATTCTAAATCAATTACTCTAAACTTTCGTGGTATCCATATATTTTTGTGCAATGTGGTCCTACTTATTGTGTTTTCCATCTCCACCCATTTTTTTTCACTGTTTCCAACTGACCACTCAATCATTCGTGACAGAACTATTGCTTTATAGTACCGATTTATATCTGGTGTTGCTAATCCTACATGTTCCCTTTTCCATCGTGATTTGTACAAATTTAATTCTCTGCTTTTTATTTTACCAATGTATTTTATCAATATTGTTTTTATTATCTTGAAAAAAGTCTGTGGAATCCCAATTGGCAACATCTGAAATTTGTATATTATTTTTGGTAATGTCATCATTTTAAACATGTTTATTCTTCCGATCCATGATATTGGTTGTGTATTTAATTTTTTTATTTCTTCCTTGATCTCATTGATAAATGGAATATAATTTGCCGGATATATTTTTTCGACCGTTGATGTTAATTTGATTCCCAGATATTTTAATTCTTCTTTTACCCATGTAAATGGAAATTCTTTTTGGAGGGTCTGAGCTTCACTTTTTCCTACTCCAATGTTTAATATTTCTGTTTTTATTGGATTTATTTTAAAATTTGAGAGTTCCCCATACTCTTTCACCTCCTTGATTATGTTTGGCAGGGTCACTCTTGGGTTGGTTACAAACATCAAAATGTTATCTGCGTATGCCGTGATTTTATGCTCTCTTTCTCCAACTCTCGGAGAGAGGGAGGAGTCTGACAATGGCGACGACAGACTGCACTCCGTGAGGAGTCCGTGATCTCTCCCTCTGCCTCCAGGAGGAATAGCTGTAAATGCCGCTATGTCCCTCCGCCGTGCCCTCTCACCTGCACTTTTCGCCTGAAGATTTTCCACCCCTCTCCCTGCTGAGAGAAGAGAAGACAAGGATCCGCTGGTGAACCGGTGAATCGGTGTGCTTGCAGAGGGCGGAGAGGGAGCGATCGGAGCTACTGACCCACCTCTCCTAGGGGCTCCGGCTGTCGGGTGTCTACTGCCGCTTGTTGCGAACCACGCTCGGTGCTCAGCTGCCGGGGGAGCCGACCAAGAGCGAAGGGTAGGAATGAGCAGGCCTGTAAGGAACCGAAGAGCCGAACGAGCGGACGGACAGAGGAGCCTAATGAAACAAACACCGGTGGATGGGCTCCCCCCTCCTCCCCTCCGTAGATAAGTAAAAAAGGGAGAGAAAAAAAAAAAAGGTAAAGAGAAAGGAAAAATGCTTGTGCTTGAAAAGTAAAACATTTTATAGAAGAGCTTGTGATATTGAATAATTGAATAAGTCTATAGAGGAAACATTGAGAAGAAACTACATTGTGTTAAATAAAAACCAGATGCTGTAAAGTGATGCAATAGATATAACAGAGAAGCTCATACGATAATATATGTGCAAATATGCACATATGCTAAGGGTTTGTTAAAGGTTTGCAGCAGAGTATCAATAGAATATTTGAAAATTGGCAGCAGAGTATTCCTATGAACGAACAGAGACTGTTAGATAAACAATAAATAATAATCGATTGACTAAAGACTGGATGGATAAACAGAATGATGAACTATAACATTTTTCTGTATACTTGGGGTCCTACGGAGCTGTGTGTATAAGGAAAAGCAGAGAAATAAGGGAAAATATATATATCTTGGGAGGTTGCCCCCCCCCCCTCTTTTTTTTTTTTCCTCTTCTCCTCATTAAATGAGGAGTAAAACGGCAAGAGGTGGTGGAGCGGTAGCTAAATCGCCGCAGTCTAGCTTAGGCCCTAGCCCCGACCCAATGAATAGATATCTAACACAGGGAGATGGGGAAGGAGAAAGACAACTGAGTACAAAGGGTCGGCAGACAGATACTAAGGAAGAGAGGGAAAAAAAAGGAGAAAAGGGGACAGAGTAAGACAACAGTGGAAATCAGTTTACTCTCAGAATCCAGAATGGACCAAGACTTGGAAGCAGACGGAGAAGGAGATAGTAAAAGGGATGAAGACCAACACATACAGCCCAATTACCAACAAAATCCGATATGGAAAAAATGTTTGCGGCCCTGGAAAATTCTTTGAAGGCAGAAATGACAACAATCCATAAGGACTTGGGCCATATGCTTGCAAGAGTCGAAGAAGTAGAGACAAAAGTGGATTCCCAAGAATGAATGATAAAAGAGTTGAGAGGAGAAATAGATATATTAAAAAAAGAACAAGAGGAACAAACTTATAAAATAGAAGATCAAGAAAACAGGGAACGAAGGAAAGATCTGAGAATCCGAGGTCTCCCTGAGTCTATACAAGAAGAAAATCTAACAGAAACAATAAAAAAAAATTTTTAACCCTATTTTGGGAAAAGAAGAAGCGAACATAATAAAAATTGAAAGAGTACACAGAATAAGAAGACCCTATGGGCTTTCAATGGAAAAACCAAGAGATATAATTGTTCGATTCAAAAACTGGGAAGAAAACAATCAAATCTGGAAGAACCTGAAGAAAAAATCACCAATTGAGTATGAAGAAAAAACGATACAAATCTTCCAAGATTTATCGCAAGAAACCTTGAGAAGAAGGAGGATGCTGAAACCTTTATTGAAAATTCTTCAAGAACAGGAAATACAATATAATTGGGGTTTCCCTGCATGCTTGATCGCTAAGAGAAATGGAAGAAGTGCTAGATTAAGATTTATAGAAGAGATTTCGGATTACTGTAAAAAAACTAGAAATTCCAATACCAGAAAACCCCAGAGACTCAACTCTTAGACAAGAACAAACAATGACAAGATGAAGCACAATGGCAACTGAGCTCAAAAAAACAGAGTACAAGAGATAATGTCATAAGCTAAAGCTGAATGGATTTGAGTACAAGAAAATAGAGTAATAGATTAAGAGTGATAAGAAGTTCTGGTACTTGAGGGAAGGGGGGGAGGAGGGGCAGAGATGGGGGGAGGAGGAGTGAGATGGGCGGAAGGAGGAGAAAGAAAGAAAGGAAAAAGAAAAAAAAGGATGGAGGCGGGGGGGAGGGGTTGGGACTTACAGCGTGTTCAGGGGGCCACCCTTGCTTAATTATAGGAGGGAAGGGCCCAGTGCACCTAATAGAATTCCACCTCGGTCAAAGGAGAGCAGTGTGGGCAAGGGAGTGCCCCATTAAACAAAATTGTCTCCTGCTCTAGAGATAACGAGGTCAAAACATCAACAAAGGGGGGGTGGGGGGAGGAGAGAGGAGGGAGAATATGGGGTAGGGGGAAGGGAAGGGAAATGAGGAGGTTCGTTTGTATCAGAGGATACGGAGACCCTTTGGCCTGGAATAAAGTTAAAATGCCCCCACGTGTCGGCCTGTGGGGCCCCCCACCCCTCGGTCCTCTGTTTGGGCCTGAGGTGAGGGGAGCAGGAGCGAGGGGCCAGGAGCACTGAAGAGACACTCGAGAAGCAGAGGATCTGGGCTGCTCTGTGCAAAACCATTTCACAGAGCAGGTAAGTATATAACATGTTTTTTTTTTTTTTTTAACTTTAAAAATAACAAAGACTTTACAATCACTTTATGGAGGTAATTAAACTCACTTGGTGCCTTATCTGCATTAAATTAGCCTCAGAACCTGTGTAAATAACATGTGTTCCGGTTTAAAGGGATTAGGTGGAAACCGTAGCTGTATCTGTGGCCCCTCTGTGGCTTCCAGATTCTGATTAGACCCCCACAACCACCAGGCCCGGGTTTTGGAGAAGATGCTCTTGTCCTCATCAACATGGGTACAGAAAAGGTTTTGGCAGTGGTACCCTCCCCATGGTGAAGGCATCACATCACAATTGTCCGGTTTTCCTCGATGTTTCACAGCAAGCCGGAACGAAGGATGGAGATAATGTATAGAAATTCTCGTACGGCAAGGGCTCTTTTTTGTTGTTAAGTCTTTCTAATTATGCGCAGACTTTCATATTTTTCTCGTACGAAAACATACATTAAAACCACTTCAGCCCCGGAAGAATTTACCCCTTTCCTGACCAGAGCACTTTTTGTGATTCGGCACTGCGTCGCTTTAACTGACAATTGCGCGGTCGTGCGACGTTGTACCCAAACAAAATTGACGTCCTTTTTTTCCCACAAATAAAGCTTTCTTTTGGTGGTATTTGATCACCTCTGCGGTTTTTATTTTTGGCGCTATAAATAAAAATAGAGCGACAATTTTGAAAAAAACACATTATTTTTTACTTTTTGCTATAATAAATATCCCCAAAAATATATAAAAAAATATTTTTTTCCTCAGTTTAGGCCGATATGTATTCTTCTACATATTTTTGGTAAAAAAAATTGCAATAGGCGATTATTGATCGGTTTGCGCAAAAGTTATAGCGTTTACAAAATAGGGGATAGTTTTATGGCATTTTTATTAATAATTTTTTTTTTTTTTTAAATGGCGGCGATCAGCGATTTTTATTGTGAATGCGACATTATGGCAGACACATCGGACATTTTTTACACATTTTTGGGACCATTGTCATTTATACAGCAATCAGTGCTATAAAAATGCACTGATTCCTGTGTAAATGACACTGGCAGTGAAGGGGTTAACCACTAGGTGGTAGCGCAGGGGTTAAGTGTGTCCTAGGGGCGTGTTTCTAAGTGTGGGGGGGTGGCTACATGTTACACTTCACTGATCTCTGCTCCGATGACAGGGAGCAGAGATTGAGTGACACTGTCACTAGGCAGAACGGGGAGATGCTGTTTACATCAGCATCTCCCCGTTCTTCCTCCCCGTGAGGCGATCGTGGGTATCCCCGCGGTGATTGAGTCTGCGGGACTCGTGACCCGACTCACGGAGCTTGCCGCGGGCGCCCGCTGGCCGCCTCTTAAAAGGGCAACGTACAGGTACGTGGTTTTGCCTGTACGAGCCCTTCTGCCGCAGTATATCTGCGTGAGGCGGTCGGCAAGCGGTTAAGCAAAAATTGTTCGTTCTGGTGACGTACAAGCAAAATTTTGGAGTTTGTCCCTTCAGAAATTTCATTTGTAAAGTCTGAATTGGATGTCGAAAGTTGTGTACACACTATACAGAAATCGAACGTTCCTCACAATATTTTCTTAGTGTGTAGCCAGCTTTATAGGTTTACTTGCCTTCCAGGTTTTTTTCCATATATGTTGGGAATAAAAATAGGCATACTGCTTTTGCCTTTCTTATGAGCTTTGATCTTAGGCAGACTAATGCCCCGTACACACGATCGGACATTGATCGGACATTCCGACAACAAAATCCATGGATTTTTTCCGACGGATGTTGGCTCAAACTTGTCTTGCATACACAGGGTCACACAAAGTTGTCAGAATTTCCGAACGTCAAGAACACGCTAACGTACAACACGTATGACAGGACTAGAAAAGGGAAGTTCAATACCAAGTGCGCCACCCTTTGGGCTCCTTCTGCTAATCTCGTGTTAGTAGAAGTTTGGTGAGAGAGATGATTCGCGCTTTTCAGACTCGTGCTTTTCAGTCCATTACTGCTCTTCAGTTTGTGCTTGTGGGTTTGAATCTGGTTTTCAGTGCATGTAGTCAGTTCATATCTGTTTTTTCAGTGCATTCTTGTCCGCTCGTATTTGACTTTCAGCTTGCTCTTCTCAGGCCTTGCTGTTTTTCAGTGCGTTCTGTTCATTCGTTCTAACCAGCCGACCGTTTTGAAGCCATATTGTGGGTATGTACTCATTGTAGAGTTCGTGCTGTGCAGGGGCTTGGGGTTCTTACTTTGACCTAAGCCCAGTCCATGAACAGGGCAGGGAGGAGTTCATGGACCAAGAATTGGTTACTCCAGCGTGACCAATTCTCTCATATGCCTTTGTAGCAGGAGATCCGTGAGAATAATCCTGATGATTTCAGGAATTATCTCCGGATGATGGACCCCGTTTTTCACCATTTGTTGGCTTTGCTGTCCCCTTATATTACGAAGCAGGACACCTGCATGCGGCAAGCCATCACTCCCGAACAGAGGCTAGTCGCCACGTTGCAGTACTTGGCGACAGGGAGAAGTCTGCAGGACATCAAGTTCTCGACAGGCATCTCCCCCCAGGCTCTGGGGATCATTATTCCAGAGACCTGTTCTGCCATCATTCAGGTCCTGCAGAAGGACTATATTAGGGTAAGTTTTATCCTTTAACATCACATTCTATGTATTTAATGTTTGCTAATGTATTGTATTTCTTTCATCATTCCCTAATTATCATGATTGTATGTGAATGTCCCCTTTGTCCTCATGCATGCTTGAATTTTTTTAAACTTCTTTTTTTGTCCTTCATGCATATTTGCCTTCACTAACCTCCCCAGCATGCTATCCTGGGCCTATACACACCTAGCCTAGTCACTTAACAATGTATTTTGTCAGCTCCATTGTAGTGTTTTACCCTAAACACCGCCTAAAATGTGTTCAAATGTTATTTATGTGCTTAAATTCATGCAGAGTGCCAGAGGCTTTTTTTTTGGGGTCCCAAAATAATTTGTAACCCACCCTCCCTCCCTTCCTCCAACCGCTAAGTCAACCGGTACCAATCCTCTAGTGTGGGAAGGGTGGATGGAAGGCGCGTGATCAAACACTTGCATCAAATCATACAGTTTATTCATGAGCCATGGATTACATACATGTAGGAAATAAAAACATACTACGTTTCATAAAATAGGGTTACAAAATATGCACTTGTAGAATTACAAGTGGGACATGCCCAAACAGGGGCAAGTACTAAAGAATAGGCTGACGCGTTTCGAGGATAACCTCTTCATCAGAGCTTTGAAAGAAGGAACACAGTCTGCATAAACAAATGGACCAACACATATGCACATGGGAAGGGGTGGCTAGTGAGGAGACATATCATGTGAAGGATAGTTAGTTCTCCTTAGCTCCATGTAAGTCCACATCAGAGCACTCTAAATAGAAAATAGATAGATAAAATTATATAAGTGTGAAGCAGAGCACATGGTAGATGTGTGTTACACAAAACAGACTGGAGATGTGTGTGGGATCAATAGATTCAAAATATGATACAAAATAATTGCACATATTTTAGTTTGAAGTAATATTAGTAGTAGTGAAGGAGATACCAATGTATTAAAATGTATTAAAAAATGATAAAACAGAATAAAATAAAATGAAATAATACAATAAAAGGTAGTATAATTATACTACTACTACTACTATTACTTCAAACTAAAATATGTGCTATTATTTTGTATCATATCATTTTGAATCTGTTGAAACTATTGATCCCACACACGTCTCCAGTCTCCGATGGAGCCTACACACGGTCGGAATTTCCGACAACAAGCTCCGATCGCACATTTTACGTCGGAAAGTCTGACCGTGTGTACGGGGCATAACACTTACTCAGTACCATAACATGTAAAGAGGAGATTATGGTAAATATGTACATCAGGGAAAATTAGTTGTGGTCTACAGGGAGCAGATTAAAGAGGTTGTAAACCCTATAAAATAACTAACAAAAAAAACCTGGAATTTCTTCCGGGTTTGCAGGCTCCAGGGCTGTGATTGGCCAGAGCCGCGATGACATCATTCCCGCGCATTTGCGAGGGAGCCGCCGGTCATGGGCGGTCGTCTCTTCAGAGCACATGTGCCGATGACATCAGCGTATATAGTAAATATCTCCTAAACGGTGCAAGTTTAGGAGATATTTACAGTACCTACAGGTAAGCCTTATTATAGGCTTACCTGTAGGTGCAATTAAAAAGGAAGAGTTCTACTTTAAGAGAATAGGTTTTCAAAACAATGATATGAATATGTTTTGAATTTCCAAAAAATTTAAGGAATGTTTTATCATAGGGTGTCTGTGCCAGTCAGTGTGAACCTATAACTGGTAACAGCAGTAAGTCTTGAGTAGGACATAATGGGTTGTAGGCCCAAAAACTGTAACAGTAACTAAAAGACTACATACTAATTCTTGAACAGCAGTGATGGTTAAACATATGTAATGGTAGACACAGAAATGCATTTAATTGGGTGGTCAAAGAGCAAAGTACTCAACATTCTACTTGTGTATGTTCTTAGTACAGATCTGCTCCATTGCCTCCTTTGGGCTAGAAAAGATCACTTTCCTATTATCAAGAATTCAGAGACAGGCTTGGTCATCGTATAGATGAATCCCTTAGCTTTTTCTTCACCTCTGCAAAAGGTGGCCCTGTGTTTTTGCAGCTCCAAAGAAAGGTCAGGGAAGATGGAGTTCTATTCTCACAGGCTAGTGTAGCTTTCTGAGATAAAAAAAATGCAGCGCCAAAAGATATTGATAGAAAGACTGAGGGATTGAGTAAGAATGCTACTGCGGACTTGTCAGTGGTACACCGATAATGTTATTACAAACATTTGCACCTTCTAAATACAATGCTAAGAAAAGTAATTGCCCCCTAAACCTAATAACTTGGCAGCAACAACTGCAATCATATTTTTCGATAACTGTCAATGAGTCTTTTATATTGCTGTGGAGCAATTTTGGCCCACTCTTCTTTGCAGAATTGTTTTAATTCAGCCACATTGGAGAGTTTTCCAGCATGAATGGCCTGTGTAAGGTCATGATTAGGGATGAGCTTCGAGTCGAACTCATGTTCGACTCGAACAACGGCTGTTCGCCAGTTCGCCGAACAGCGAGCAATTTGGGGTGTTCGCGGCAAATTCGAATGCCGCGGAACACCCTTTAAAAGTCTATGGGAGAAATCAAAAGTGCTAATTTTAAAGGCTTATATTCATGGTATTGTCATAAAAAGTGTTTGGGGACCTGGGTCCTGCCCCAGGGGACATGGATCAATGCAAAAAAAAAGTTAAAAACGGCCGTTTTTTCGGGAGCAGTGATTTTAATAATGCTTAAAGTGAAACAATAAAAGTGTAATATCCCTTTAAATTTTGTACCCGGGGGGTGTCTATAGTATGCCTGTAAAGGGGCGCATGTTTCCCATGTTTAGAACAGTCTGACAGCAAAATGACATTTCAAAGGAAAAAAAGTAATTTAAACTACCCGCGGTTATTAATGAATTGCCGGTCCGACAATGCACATAAAAGTTCATTGATAAAAACGGCATGGGAATTCCCCACAGGGGAACCCCGAACCAAAATTTACTCTTCAGGTCTGGTATGGATATTAAGGGGAACCCCAGCCAAAATTTTTATTTAAAAATGGCGCGGGGTCCCCCTCAAAATCTATACCAGACCCTTCAGGTCTGGTATGGATTTTAAGGGGAACCCCGCGCCAAAATGTAAAAAAAAAAAAAATGGAATTTTGGGGTCCCCCCAAAAATCCATATAAGACCCTTATCCGAGCATGCAACCTGGCAGGCCGCAGGAAAAGAGGGGGGGACGAGAGAGCGCCCCCTCCTGAACCATACCAGGCCACATGCCCTCAACATTGTATACCCTAAATGTTCTTTGAGATCTTCTAAGGTAGGCCATAGATCATACAAGGTTTTTCTTTCCACCATGGAAAAATGTATAACTTATGGCCTACCTTAGAAGATCTCAAAGAACATTTAGGGTATATACCGAGCTTAAGTAAGGAATAAGGTATGTAAGGTGCAGCCAATGCCACACCCTCTCTATTTATCATGTTTGCCGTAATCACCAAGAGTGAAAGTAAAAGAAAATCAGACATTTTGGGTTGACATCAGAACAGTAATAGAGGGGGAAATCTTCCAATGGGGACACTAGCCCTGGTGACACCCCAGGATTCCCTCCCAGTGAAGGGATTTTCTCTCGCTTCCCGTTTTTCCTATGGGATAAGGTTTTTTCGTATGGGATCTCCCCAACGGGACACAGATGGCAAAAAAAAAAAAAAACACCCACACACTTTACAGGGGTTAACCCTCCCTTACGCTACCCTATACAAATTGGAAAAAAATTAAAAGTTTTGCTTTTGGTACTACATTAAGGGGAGCGGTTTGAGGGCAGTAAAAATGTGGCTCAGCCATGTAGGTTTACAAGGCTTCCTCGGATTGGCTGAGGTGGAGAGGCAGGTGGATGGTGTAATGATCTGATCTTAACCTCAGCCATTCAGAGAAAGCTTTGTATTCATTCATCAAAAATACAAGATTTAAATATATATATTTAAAAAAAAAAAAACAAACAAAAAAAAAAAAAAAACGCATTTTCGTTAGTCCATGCTATAACATTTTGCAAATAAACAATCTTTGTTTATAAAGGTCAAAATGTATTAAGCTACACTTCTTTGGTTAAAAACAAAAACAAATAGGTGTATAGTATTTAGACTGTATAAAGTTATAGAGTCTACAAACACATTTTATATGTATATGTATGTATACATAAAATTTGAAATTGATCAATCCTGATGTACTGACGGCCTGTCTTATTTCTTGAGGCTCTAAAATGCCAGGACAGTACAAATACCCCCCAAATTACCTATTTTTGAAAAGTAGACAGTACAAGGTATTTAGTAAGAGGCATGTGTTTTTTTTGTTTTTTTTTTTTAAGTTGAAATTTTTTGCCACATTTTTTTGGAAAGTAAAAATAAAAAAAATGTATATTAATTCGCAAAGTTGCCATTTTAACAAGTAATTTGTTACATACAGCATAGGCACTATTACATGCCAAACACATTCTGCTACTCCTCCCTAGCATGGAGATACCACATGTGAGACTTTTTCAAAGCTTAGCCACATAGATATGCCCAAAATCCGAGGAGCACCTTCAGGCTTTCAAGGATCATAAATTAGGCATCCAATTTCCTGACTGACTATCACATGTTTGGAGGCCCTGGAGCACCAGGACCGTAGAAGCACTCACAAAATGACCACATTTTGGAAAGCAGACAACCCAAAGTATTTTTTTTTTTTTTTTTTTTAAGAGGCATGGAGAGTAGCTGATTTCATTTTTCTGCCACAATTTTTTAGCAAATGCAGGAAGAAAATGAAAATGTATTTTTTTTTCACAGAGTTTTTATTAAGTTTTATAAAATATGCAAGTACAAACCATACAATTGGTGAGTACAGTACATTGGATGCAAAATAAAAGTTATATACTAAGACAGGGTTTTTCTACACACAGAAAAAACATAGTGCAAGTAATACAGTCAGTCTCAAGTATCAAATGATTTTAGGGTGGCGAGGAGCAAAAAGGGATGTGGTGTGAAGTGGGAGTCAGGTATAGGGGGCATGGGTGAGGCCTCCCATGCGGCCTGTACAATACATTTACTTAAAGAGGAACTGCAGTCTGCTCGTATAATTTGTAATAAAAGCATCTTTGCCATTCTGAAGCTTCCCTCCATTCACTTTGCATATTGTTTTATATACTGTGATTCTGTACTTGCCAAATATGCTGCGGAAATCTCCCTCCACTGAGTCTGGCTGCATCCATTTTAACTGTGGGCAGGTGAAGCTGCTGCCTGTTGACTTTCTGGATTTACACAGAGGCACACCCCCGGCTCTGCAGCTCTCATTGGCCCTCTTATGACTCATCCTCCCTCCCTTCCCAGCAAAATCTCATGAGAGTGAGAGAGAGCTGTGCATGATGTCATAAGCCTAGGCTTTTTTCAAGAAAAGAAACAGGAAGTGGGCTGTATAAGGTATTTACTGGCAGAAAAAAAAAATGTTTTACTATCCAAAGTTAAAACAAGGACAGAAGATTTAATAGATGGAAAGATGAAAAAAATGACTGAAGTTCCGCTTTAAGGAATGGGCGTTGTCTGGCATCCCAAAATAGAGCTTAGTAGCATTTGAGGGAGTGGGGAAAGAGGGAAAAATGGAAGGTGCACTCTTGTAAGTGCTGAGAATGATGATACTAGCAACACATTCATGAGACATAGTAAGGAAGTAGAAAAAAAAAATAAAAGTAGTGAAAAAGAGGAATGTGGGGGTGGTAGGGGAAGAGGAAGGTAGAAGGGGTCCAGCCAGATGTAGCCTCTTTGCCAGTCCCTTATTTAGTCAAAGGGAAAGAAGTGAACAATTATATTTTGTGTGGGGGAGGTTAAAGTGGTGTAAAAAAGGGAAAGTTTATTTTTATTTTTTTACCTAAAAGTTGTCAATAAGATATTCCTAACACACAATATGGGCATACTTAGTATTATACCCCAAATCACATTTCGCTACTCTTCCTTAGTATGGGGATGCCACATATATAAGACTTTTTCAGTGTTTGGCCCGATTATCTACTGGACCTTGTGTATCACAAACATCAATCAATTTTATCAAGAACAGTGTACTGTAATGCTCACCTCTGTATGAGTGGTCAGGGAATATAGGTTAAACCGGCCATAGATGGATCGAATCTCGGCTGGTTCAGAAGGGACCGGCTGAGAATCGATTTATGGGCAGGCTTTGTATTGAAGTCAATCCATCGATGAGACTACTGTGGGTGGCTATATTACTGTTGATGGGGAAATTAAGCAATTTTCTTTCCTGCAACCAGAATTCAGAATAATCTATGGCCTGCCCTATGGTAGCATCACCTATAGCAGTCTCTGTTCCTACAAGCCAAGCAAGCCTAACCTACTGGTATGTGGTTGCCCCCAAGCATGCTATGTTCACTAGCCAGGAAGTACAGGAGCCTGAAAAAGAAGCGTTCCTGTGGTTTCAGGAGTGCAGGTGTCAGCATGGCATGGCAGAGACTGGTGACTTGCAGAAACATAGTCGGTGTTATGTGCAGATTGGTCAGTTCAGGCAGCAGGAAGAGACTTGGTCAGCAAGCAGGCAAAAGATCGGTCCAGCCAGCAGGCAGACACATAGAGTCAGTATAGGCAAAGACAACACTGCACTTGGCGAGGCGATGATCAGGAACACTTTGCTGGCTGCACTAGTTTGGGTCATTGGGACTGGTGTGGTAGTGCTCATGATTACTGCTGCTGGCTGCACTGGTCTGGTGACACTAGGACTGGTGTGGTGGAGATCAGGAACACTGTTGCTGGCTGCACTGGTCTGATGTGGCGGCAATCAGGAATGCTGTTGCTAGCAGCACTGGTCTGGCGACATTGTGACTGGTGTGGCACTAAATCAGGGACACTGTGGCTGATTGCTCTGGTATGGTGACACTGTACTGATGTGGAAGTCATAAGGGACACTGTAGTTGGCTGTACTTGTATGGAGACACTGTACTGGTGTGGAAGTCATCAGGGACATAGTGTCACCAGAACAGCCAGCATCGCTAATCCCTAGCCACCACAGCAGAGAGTGTTACCCCAGTGACACTAATGGTGTGGCTAATGATCTGGGACACTGGCTGGCTGTTCTAGTGACACTATGAGGGTTATTTACAAAAGGCCAATCAACTTTGCACTACAAGTGCACTGCAAGCGCACTTGGAAGTGCAGTCGCTGTAAATCTGGAGGGTAGATCTGAAATGAGGGGAAGCTCTGCTGATTTTATTATCCAATCATGTGCAAGCTAAAATGCTGGTTTTTATTTTCCTTGCATGTCCCCCTCGGATTTACAGCGACTGCACTTCCAAAAGCACTTGTAGTGCAACGTGGATTTGCCTTTTGTAAATAACCCTCTATGAATTAAAAAAAAGATCACAAAATGTTTCTTTAGGTGTCAATCACTGTAAGAAACAGAACACTGGCTGCAACGTGAGATGCTTGTTTACATATGTAATCACTGGGAGTGGTATACTGGCCGAGCAGCAAGTGGTCAAACGTTATTTTCAATCCTTTTAAATCTACAAAATTATTTAAAAATAATAGCTATTGATCCTGCTATGAAGGTATTTGTTCAGGCACTTCTTGTTATGCGATAACGACATGTCCCAGTTGGAATCCTGCATCATTGTGTCACTTTACGTGAAGACTATGAGCAGCTGTGCAGATGCTCAATGTACAGACATAGTCCACCTTTGTCACCATCAAAAAATCTACCCTGAGAAAATCCCTGCAGCCATCGTTGGGGAGCACATAGACAGGAAGTGACTGCAAAGAGGTTGCAGTAAGTCAGCAGTACTGAGATGCAGAATAAAAATAAATAGGTCAAAACAGTGTTTTCGAAAAGGCAGAAAAAAACTTTATGATACACACTGCAACAGCAAAAATGGTCATGCAATTTGGGCTTACATCTACTTTAAAGTTATACTGTAAGGAAGGATAGTTTAAAGATTACTTGGTGGGCAGAGAACATTACAAGAGCAGAATGACAGAGCCTGCATACAAATTATCTGCCGAGCTACTTCCTGTCAACTTCACTGTTGGGTGGATCATCGGGACTCTGAGGTGGTCACTGAGGCAATAAATACGGTGTCCGGGGTGGAGCATCTGCAATCAAGAACAAGGCAAAAATAATAATAAGATAGTCTTCCTTTACACCGAGAAATCTTTAGGATTGCATAGACATATCCCGATAAGAATGATCTACAATTGCTTTCCAGTATACAGCACTGTGTGAAACATTTCCTCTGTTAAAAGCAGAACGAAACCCATCGAATTATTGATTCCCAAATTAGGCAACATTGAAGGCATGCCGTGCATGACAACTGTCACAGTTACTTGGGCTCTCAGCTGAACTGTCAGGCCAACAAAAAGCTGGTGTCATAACTGCATGTGCAACATCATAGAAACTGCAGATCAAATAGAGGATAAGATAGCAGCTTCCGTGGCTGTAAAAGGACAGAAGGGTTTAGTTCTGCTTTAAAAGAGAATGTAAAAATAGTTTTCAACACATTTAACGGTCAGGACTTAAAATAGGAATTCATCTAAAAAATCTTATTCAGATTATTATGAAATTTTGCACATTTGGTGTATTTTGGCTGCAATTTCTGACCTCTCCCTATGAAAGGGTTAGTTGCCTGGCTGTCCTACCCATTATAGTCACTGACTCAATAGTTATGCCGATCTCGAGTTCTGACATCACAATGACTTCACCTAGCAAGTTCACTGCCAGGAAGTATTGAAGCCAGAAACAGCCAGGCAACAGGCATTTTCTGCAGAAGGTTTAGCAATGATATGATCCACAACAAACAGGTACAGCTGCTACTTATTATCAGAGTATTATTATTACAGTCACAAACTTTATATGTGTATGTATATATATATATATATATATATATATATATATATATATATATATATATATATATATATACACACACACATACATACATACATATATAGTTCTAGCTTTTGACATAAGTCGGAGAGCTGTAGATGTTTCCAGAGCTCCAGACACTTTCTCATGGGCTACAGTCAAAATCGGACAAGCCGGCAACTCCATGTCCATATCCAAATATAAAAGTTTATTGGTACATGTAAAAAAGATACAAGGGCTGACGTGTTTCGGCACACCGACTTGCTGTGATCAAGGCGCTGTGCCGAAATGCGTCGGCCCTTGTATCTTTTTTACATGTACCAATAAATGTTTACATTTGGATATGGACATGGAGTTTCTGGCTTTTCCTATTTTGGATGTTGCCTAAGTGTTGTCCGGAGGACACAACAGCCTGAGAGGACCCTATCGTGGACTCTACTATACTATATTTTACTATTAACTATAAGACAGAAACAACAGTCAGAAACTCTAAATCAAGAGAAGTTTATTGGATATAATTTCTCACCCCACAGTTTAAAAGATAAGCAAGTCTGATAAAAAGAAATGATTGAGTTGTAAGAGAAAGATATAAAAAGTTTAAGTGAAGATGGAAGATGGAAGATGATGGCAGATAAATAAAGAGCGGAATGAAGCAATGAAGCTGATCCTATGATGGAAAAAGAACGTTCACAACATTCCCTTGCTTGGCTCCCGGCTTCTTTACAAAGGAAGGGCTGACTGACATCTCAGATTTCATGAATGTGCTACAACTGTGAGCTCTTCTTAAAAGTGGTCATACATTTATCGATATGATCATATGTACAATCAATCATTCAATAAAACCAAAATTGTTGAATTGAATGAATAGTCAGGAACCAAGAATCCTCCATATAATTGATTCAGTAAGTTCTCGATCAATTTCAACTGTCCCAAGATGATTGGCTGTGGTGAAATTTCGTTGATTGCTTCTGATCGATCAAATATGTGTGTGTTTCAGGAGAACTGGTTGTAATTCAGAGGAATTAAGTAATCATTTTAATAGACTTTTTAAATTTATGACTGATATTTTCAGTCAATCCCAAAGTGTGGAACAATACCATGTGTGTTGCGCCATTTAATATTTAAAATGATGATAGATCGCTTGTTTACGATCATTCGTATTTAACTCAATCACATTCTTCTTGGTAATACGTGAAAGAATTACATTATAGATGTGTCTTATATGTAATAACCTGTTGGTTACCATGAAAAGAGACTCACCTCTATTTCTCTCAGGTGAGACAGCGATTGGAACCTTGGGAGCTGTGATGGGAACATCTGGAAGATTTAAATCCAATTGACTCATGTCAAAAGCTGAAATTAACCGAGAATTTATTGTATGAGAAAAAAAAAAAAAAAAAACAGACCTCCAATCTACAAAAGAGATTTACATATTTACATTACAAAGTAGAAGGTGGGTTATAACCCATGCCAATTTTTTGTTGTTTGTCCCACTGGGGAGATTTTCCCTTCACTTCCTTTCCCACAGTCACAACAGGAAGTGAGAGGAAATCTCTCCAAAGTGATGGAAATCTCTGGTACACTCGGGAACAGGTACCTGCTCCCACTAAACACCCCCCCCCCCCGCAGTCTTCTGAGACACGTCACAGGTCCCAGAAGACTGCAGGACCATTCACAATGCACAGTCCGGCTCGGGCATGCGCAGTGGGCACCCGGCTGTGAAGCCGCAAGCTGCCACAGTTAAGATGCTGATGCTGAGGACAGAAGACAGAAGGTGAAAATGGCTGGGGTGAGCCGACAGGCGAGTGGCTTTTTATTAAAAGTCGGCAGCTACAGTTTTTGTCGCTGCTGGCTTTTAATTTTTACACAGGAGACTGGAGCTCCTCTTTAACAAGTAGTAAATGGCATTAAAAAAAAAAAAAAAAAAAAAGACAAGACACAAGACCTAACTGAACTCTCTAGCAGCAGGCACTATGAATGAATTCATCTTTGAAGATTTTGAAGGTAGATTGCAGTTGGGTTCAAACAGTTTACTCTTTGTTCTTGTTTGTCTTGCTCTTCGTTGACATTAGAGGTCAGACAGACTGCCAAGTATCTGCTGCTCATATAATAAGAGGACAGGAATTTTGATTTCTGAGTCTTTTGTGAAGATAGAAGATGAACTTTCCTGCAGTGCCTGCAGCTACAGGGCTCAGGGAGGATGTGTTACAAAGTACAGGTTCCCTTTTGTATCAAAACCTTTTATGGATTCCCCCAAACATCATCAGTCCAGGGTGCCTCCACACAGACCTCAGATACAGTGCTAACCGGTCTATCATTCACCTCTATAGAACCTGTGGTCACACCCGCACACTGCAGCATGGGTACCGGGTATGACAAAAGTGAGCCTGTGTTTTGTTTCAATAATTTTTATTGTTTTACAGGCAAGACATAGTTCTGAATAAGGCACCATACAAAATAAGTGGTGTATATAAAAGTGCTACACAACGTCAGGTTATGTAAATTGTACGAAATACAAAGTTCCACGCCCCCAGTGTTATATACGGTCTGTTCATTCGAATGGGGCATAAACCATGTTCTTGATGACAGCACCACAAAGTAATCAAGAAAGAGAGTGCTATGACACCTGTATAAAAAGCCCCGCTCCGTGAACCTGTATGTTAAAGAATAAGTTCACCTTTGCGAACATGGAACATGTTCTCACTTCTGCAGCCGCTCCCCGATGTGAGCCCTCTGTGACAGAAGGTGGGGGAATCTTCTCCCCAAACCTGCTGTAACTATTTGAAAGCAACGTGGCTATGAGGAGCTCTGCCCACACGGCTGCATCATTCATTCACAGAGTTCTGTGAATGAATGAACTACAAATACTGACAGCCTTTGCAGCTGTCGCCTTGTAGTTTTCAACAAACTACCAGCGCGCCGTTGAGTGCTCTCGTAGTTCATAGATTCTGGAATCACAAAAAATAGAACAGAGGGCACACAGACCGATCCTCAATATGAATCTTTAATAAGTAAAAGAATAAGGAACCCATATGTGTACACACACACTTGGGGTTGGGTGTGTGCATGTATAGATAGATAGATAGATAGATAGATAGATAGATAGATAGATAGATAGATAGATAGATCTATGTGTATGTATGCATGTGCATTTATATATGTATGCAGGTTTTTTGTATCCTATGTATGTGTACACTTCCTTTATGTATATGTGTAACTCCCTCTAGACCAGCAGGTTTAAGCCTGCATGGTTTCAAATCGGGTAGAAATGTAATATAAATGAGAGAAACATTGGGAAAAGTATCAGCATGAACATACTGAAATAATGGACCACGTAGCAGTCTAAGCATGCAGATGTATATGTATATCCGAAAATAGATCATGTACCAAGACGCATGTGTGTGCTTGCTAGTTCAGGGATTCACATTTATATATGTAAGTTCGGTACTTTAAAATCTCCATAGGCAACGCTTTAAAAATGTTTACAGGTTACCTGTTTAGAGTTACAGAGAAGGTCTTGGGATAT
The DNA here is from genome assembly GCF_042186555.1 of Aquarana catesbeiana. NCBI lineage: Eukaryota > Metazoa > Chordata > Amphibia > Anura > Ranidae > Aquarana > Aquarana catesbeiana. Next base: position 618,412,983 of record NC_133326.1, read on the forward strand.
AATTGTTGCTTTCGCGCTAACATTCGGGGCAATACCTCACATGTGTGGTTTGAATGCCGTTTACATATGTGGGTGCGACGTATGTATGCGTTCGCTTGTGCGTGCAAGCACACTGGGATCGGGGCGCTTTATTTTTATTTTTACGCTTTTCCTTTAATTTTTTTTTTTTTTTGATCACTTGTATTCCTATTACAAAGAATGTAAACATCTCTTGTAATAGGAATGGGGCACGACAGGTCCTCTTGATGGAGAGAGGACCTGCTTCCGAAGGTCATAGAGACTGCCGGGGACCATCTGGTCCACCATATTCTCTATGGTGAACTTCCACCACCGGTGGATTCCTTCTCTAGCTCGCCGATTGTACGGACGAGCCAGTAGAAGCACCAGAGGGAGGGGGAGGCAGCTGCAGGCATTATTCAGATATCCCCACTCAAAGCCCAGGATGTCATTTGACGTACTGTGGTATGGAAGTGGTTAAAATAGCAAGAAAAAGCGGCATTGGAAAGGCTTCCTCGGATAGCCATGTAACAGTTATATATTATATTTTATCTGACTTCCACTTGTGAATCCCCTTTAGACATGCTGTATCATATGTGGGCTGCAATATAGACATTTTATGCCATTCATTCATGAATAACATTTCTTTAATAATACAATTACTCTTACTATGCATTTGGACTTAATCAATAAGATGGGCTGTACATAACAGTTGTTCTTGTTTGGTGGATCTTGAGTCCACACCCATGGGGGGGGGGGGGGGGTGAGTTACTCCAACCATACTGATGCTATGTCACAATGTATTATACAAGTATGGGAACTAGACACAGTCCTGTTGGCTCTGAGGAAGAGGCAAGTCCTCGAAACTCGTTAGCCTGCTGTACATTTCATCTGCTATGTGTTATGTCGCAGTGCAGATGCAAAAGCTGCCGTTTGTATGTTAAACTGTGATACATGCGTACTTTTTTGAGTACATTACCTATTATTTTACTTATTAAGATTCATATTTAGGATAACGCACTAGGCCTGTGTGTCCTCTGTTCTATTTTTTTGTGATTCCAGTGTTCTCAGTATTGAGGGCAGCAAGGTGCTACTTATCCAGACAAGTAACATATTTGGGCCCACTTCCAAGCGCAGGAGATTTATGTTTTGTATCTTGAATTTCATTGATTCTTCCTATTTTTGTGAAACTGCCTGGCCGTACAAGCAGACAGCTTACACTCACAGTGCAACTATAAAAAAAAATAAAAATAAATGCACATTTTTTTGCAGGTAAAAAAAGTGTGCATTTCCTTTTTTTTTTTTACCTGCAAAACAAATGTGCATTTATTTTTTTGTTTTTTTTAAAGTGAATTTATCCTTTAATGTTCAAAGTCTGGAAACAGGTGCATCTTACCAACATACTTTATCAAAGTGCAAATGTGTGAATGGAAACCTAGAAAACGGTTGCAACATTTGCCATGTAATTTTATGTCTTCTTTTTAAACCAAGCTCAGAACAAAATTAAACAAAAGTGTGTATGTATATAATGCATAGTCACCTCCATTATTCTGGACAGTAGGAAGCCTTTGTGGGGAGATGCCCCCCACTTTAAGTGGTCCAGTAGGGACATCAGGAAGGTCTGTAGGAATTTCTTGGAGAATCTCGTTCAGCTCTCTCTCCAGCTCGTCTGCATCCACATCTGCATCAAGAGAATATGTCAAACATGAGAAGTGATAAAATGTTTACTCTTGTTTACTGTCATATTGAATTTTTGCTAGCTACATAGACTTGACCCATCAAAGTGAAGATTTAAATTAAAAGCTTAAAACAGACTGCAAGCAGGCAGGCTATTATCATAGAAGAGACATGCAATATAATACACCACCTGGCTGCATCCCTGTGCATGTGAAATTAGTTGGGTCATCCCGTGCCAGCCAATAGAGCTGCCAGAAGACCCACACCAGGGGAGAAGATGCCGGTGCCAGCGAGGGACCCAGACTGTTAGGCAGGACATAGAGTGTGTAATCTTTCCTGCAACCATGCAATCCAGGAAAGAAAATTGTTTGATTCCCCCATCAATACAGTAGGTGTCAATGGAGGAATTTCTCCCGCGGAGCTATTGTGTTCTCCTGGCAGGAAGGGGTGGCGGGGGGGGGGGGCGTGCAGGGACTCGTCCTTGTCAGGAGAACAGAGTGATTACTGCTAGTGGCTATAGCCGGTGGCAATAATCGCATGCCAAAAATCTGACATTTGTACCTAAGTCAGTCGATGGATTGACTTGGGTACAATCAGCCTGCTCATAGATGGATCGAATCCCAGCTGGTCCCTGCTGAACCGGCTGAGATTGAATCCATCCATAGCCGGCTTTAGCAAGGAGGTAAGTATATTTCCTTTAGTTCTGCTTTAAGTATCACACTTGATTACAGTTCTCAAGGTGCACAAAGAGAACTCTACTTACCAATATCCCCAGGCACTGCCCGAGCCAAGGTCTCGCTAACATCATCCTGAAGGTCACAGAACTGCAAGAAAGAGCAAAAGCAGTCAAAGTAATCTCAGTGCTGTATTGCATCCATAAAGAGGAAAACAAACATGGCAATATAGAGGTCAGCTCTGTGGACTGCAAGTGGAGATGCACAATATACAGTATTGTACATGAGATGGTACACAAAATATGACTCTTTAAAATCAAGTAAATTCTAAAAAAAATAAAAAAAAAAAAAAAAAAAATATTACAGCTTTATCAGTCCTCCATTCCCATTTTTCTCATTACCAGTCTGCAAAAAAAAGATTAAAATGAAAAAAATAAAAGCTAAAAAAAAAAAAAAAAATCTTCACAAAACCAAAAACTCTCAAAAGGGCTTTTTACTACTTGTAAGTGGTGTGAATCATAAAGATTATGTGTGGTGACCTAGGTGACATATTTGTTCAATAACAAAAGCTGAAGACCATCCAAAACCATTGCTTGTCAAAAAATGTAATCTTAAAAAATACACATGTAGTGATTCCAGATATTTTTTTTATAAATGATTTTAGCAGTGACAGCATTTTGCATTATACAAAATCCACAAAATAAACGTGACCAGTCTCTCTTGGACAAATGGATAACTTGAAATGACATGTTTCTCAAAGACTGCTATCTTATAGCAATGAGTAGCCACACCAGACACTGCAGAGTGCTGTCAGTCACACTCCATGGTCGCCACATTGTTTGCTGTAGTTATATGGCTCACTTACTTCCTGGGCTTTTGCTGGATTTGCTCACAGGACATGTCCCCTCATTTAATGGAAAGTCCAGGTCTTTGTAACATTCGTCACATTTATAATTTAGACATGGGATAAGCAGCTGGGCCTGCTCCACTTTGTGCATTCAAATGTTTGCCTGCCCTTTGGCACTGTTTGTGTGCCACGGAGCTCTTGCAGCCACTGCCCTGTCTCTCCAGTCTGACACCTGAAGCTTGTCCCTAGTCCGAATGGAGGACAGACTGATAAAAAGTCTAGAAGGACGAAACATGTCAGGTGGGAGGAGACTATGACATCATCACGCTAGTCCAGCTGTTGGAAGCATTGCATTTATGGTCTGGTAACCAGGAGTGTTTTTCTGATGCACTATTACTATAATGCTGATGTGAGTGTATTGAGGTTTTATCATAATAAATAGCCAGTGAGCACTATATAGTCTATCTTCTGTGAGTACATGGGAATTTCCTTTCACAAGTGGACCCTCATAGTGCAGAGGATCAGAGAAGGCTGTCACAAAGTGCTGTCTTTGACCTCCTTTTAAATAATGAGGTCCATCAGATGAGGTTAATGTACATCTGATTATGCACCTGAGTGGATTTACCATTGCACTTGGGATTTATGAATTCTTGGCACTGAAGAATTTGGATTGACTCACTGCATTATTTTTGTATTTCATTATCAAGCACACTGGGACTTTGTGGACTCAATAATTATGTATAAAGTGTAAAATCTGGGGCAGCTCTGCAACTAATCAGCTTCCAATTTTTTTTTTCGTCAAAGCTTAACTGAACACGCTGATTGGCTACCATGCACAGCTGCATTAGATTTTGCACTCTGCAGTTTTAGTACATCAACCCCAATGTGTATACATTTTTGTGGGGAGGCAGTGAGAGTCTAATACAGCAGGACCTGATCTTTGATACAAAACAATCATTATTTGTCAGTAACAATACAATGTTCAGTTAGTATTGATGGAATTTAAAAATCTCAAATTCTTTGAGGAATCATGTTTTATGATCCAATAAAGAAATGAATGTGAACATGCCAGCACATGTCCTTGAGTTTTCTACATATTTGTGAGTAATGTATGCATAGACATACTATATTGCACTTTATATGTATATAGTGCAGGGCCATGAACTTAATGATATATTTTTTTATGATTTTAAAGGATTTTATGTGTGTTTGTCACAAAAATAAAAATTGTTATATTTTAAAGCGGAGTTCCACCAACTTTTTTAATTTTCCCCATCATGTTGGTGATCACAATTACATTACTCATCGGAAGTTTTTTTTTTTCCCTTTCTTCAAAAACCCTATTAGTCCATTAGAACGGTCCTCTTCTGCCGTGTCATATCCGGCAGTCCATTGGCTCCTGGAATATGAATGTCATCAATCCCAGGAGGCAATGGGCAGCTTTTGCTTCTATTTCCATAACCTCATCTTGTACGCAAGGTGCATGCACGAGATCAGGAGGTGCACGCTGGGTAGCCAACAGCACCATATCCCAGAAGGAGCAACGAGTGGGCTTCAGATGCCCACACTGATGATGGGAGAATGCTCACAGTGAGCTTTTTACACAACAATCTAACAAGAAAAATTTCATTTAGCACAAATGCCAGAATGTACAGTGCCTTGAAAAAGTATTCATACCCCTTGAAATTTTCCACATTTGGTCATGTTACAACCAAAAACGTAAATGTATTTTATTGGGATTTTATGTGATAGACCAACACAAAGTGGCACATAATTGTGAAGTGGAAGGAAAATGATAAATGGTTTTCAACTTTTTTTTACAAATATAGTGTGGCGTGCATTTGTATTCAGCCCCCTTTACTCTGATACCCCTAACTAAAATCTAGCGAAACCAATTGCCTTCAGTCACCTAATTAGTAAATAGAGTCCACCTGTGTGTAATTTAATCTCAGTATAAATACAGCTGTTGTGTGAAACCCTCAGCGGTTTGTTAGAGAACCTTAGTGAACAAACAGCATCATGAAGGCCAAGGAACACACCAGACAGGTCAGGGATAAAGTTGTAGAGAAGTTTAAAGCAGGGTTAGGTTATAAAAAAAAATATTCCAAGCTTTGAATATTTCACGGAGCACTGTTCAATTCATCATTTGAAAGTGGAAAGAGTATGGCACAACTGCAAACCTACCAAGACATGGCTGTCCACCTAAACTGACAGGCTGGACAAGGAGAGACTTAATCAGAGAAGCAGCCAAGAGGCCCATGGTAACTCTGGAGGAGCTGCAGAAATCCACAGTTCAGGTGGGAGAATCTGTCCACAGGACAACTATTGGTCGTGCACTCCACAAATCTGGCCTTTATGGAAGGGTGGCAAAAAGAAAGTCATTGTTGAAAGAAATCTATAAGAAGCCCCGTTTGCAGTTAGCAAGAAGCCATGTGGGAGACACAGCAAACATGTGGAAGAAGGTGCTCTGGTCAGATGAGACCAAAATGTAACTTTTTGGCCTAAAAGCAAAAAACACTATGTGTGGCAGAAAACCAACACTGCACATTACTCTGAACACACCATCCCCACTGCGAAACATGGTGGTGGCAGCATCATGTTGTGGGGATGCTTTTCTGCAGCAGGGACAGGAAAGCTGGTCAGAGTTGATGGGAAGATGGATGGAGCCAAATACAGGGCAATCTTAGAAGAAAACCTGTTAGAGTCTGCAAAAGACTTGAGACTGGGGCGGAGGTTCACCTTCCAGCAGGACAACGACCCTAAACATACAGCCAGAGCTACAATGGAATGGATTAGTTTAATGCATATTTATGTACTAGAATGGCCCAGTCAAAGTCCAGATCTAAATCCAATTGAGAATCTGTGGCAAGACTTGAAAATTACTGTTCACAGACGCTCTCCATTCAATCTGACAGAAATGGAGCTTGAGAATGGGCAAAATGTCTCTCTCTGCAAAGTTGGTAGAGACATCCCCAAAAAGACATGCAGCTGTAATTGCAGTGAAAGGTGGTTCTACAAAGTATTGACTCAGGGGGGCTGAATACAAATGCACGCCACACTTTTCCCATATTTATTTGTAAAAAATGTTGAAAACCATTTATCATTTTCCTTCCAGTTCACAATTATGTGCCACTTTGTGTTGGTCTATCGCAAAAATTCCCAATAAAATACATTTACGGTTTTGGTTGTAACATGACAAAATGTGGAAAATTTCAAGGGGTGTGAATACTTTTTCAAGGTACTGCATTAGAAAAGATGAGACCATTGCAGGGGTGTTTTTTAGTAAAAAAAAACAAAAAAAGGCTGGAACTCCGCTTTAACCACTTGACATTACATGGTAAAAATCAACATTTTAATTTTTTTTCTAGCAAATTACTTAGAGCCCCAAAACATTATACCTTTTCTGAAAGCAGAGGCACTGGAGAATAAAATGGTGGAGTGGTGGAGAATAAGATAATGTTGCCAAACATGCCAAGATTTAAAATGCACGCATTTCTCTCTCCTGAAACTTACTTTCTTTACCTTATAAGTATAGGAATTTAGGTTAAATAATGTAAAGAAAGTTCCAAGAAAGAGAAGAACAAGGTCGAGAAGAGACGCCACTGGATTACACAAAGGAGCAGTTTTACACAGTGGAAGTGTCTCTTGCATTTTGTCTTTTGAGCAAATGGGAGACACATAACCACACTTACGTGTTGGAGGATCCTAGGCATTGAAGGTGGTCCATTTACCTTGCTAAAGCGCTGTTAGACCTATGTGTCTTGCACAGGGGTCATTGCAATCTGCAAGGAGCTGCACACTGGGTGTCTCTTATTGGTTGGAATCCTTCATCACATGAACTCTTTAAAACACAGGATGGGGCTTTATTCATTGGAGTAAGAAGAATTTATAGTCTAAAAATTCCTTGGCACGCTCTATTATTCACTATGGAATAGGACTAATTTTTTACTATTTTTTTTTAGAATTGGTTTATTCACAGGACTGTTTATACACACAGATTCTGTTATTTGTGCACATCAATTTCTATACATGTTAATATTTAATATGTTTGATTTTTTTAGCACTGCACTATTATACATGATCCTGGTATAACCACTTGCTGTCCAGGACGTTTATATATGTACAGTGGACAAGTGGATGAACTAGGTGTCCGTAGTTCGAAGTTGTAAGAAACTATTTATTTTTTTCAGAATTTATTTTTACTTCCCTGAAAATACAAGGTTGGTGGTGCAGGCCACTCCTGGTTTCCCTACTGCGCTGAGCAAGATTAACCTGTTTTGTAACAGGGATATGCAATTAGCGGACCTCAAGCTGTTGCAGAACTACAAGTCCCATGAGGCATAGCAAAACTCTGACAGCCACAAGCATGACACCCAGAGGCAGAGGCATGATGGGACTTGTAGTTTTGCAACAGCTGGAGGTCCGCTAATTGCAAATCCCTGCTCTATAAGAAACACACATCGAAGAATAATCATCTTTTGTTACCTCCTGAATCTGATCCACTAAGTTCTCTGTCTTCTCCAGACTGACATCCTTCAGTGAAGTGCGTAGTGCTGTTACCCCCATCTCATATGCAGATACCACCTGTCATTGATAGAAAGGATGGATTTTAATGTATAATGTACACAACAAACAATGACAGGAGGACAAGCTGTAAATAAATGGCAGCGTCAAAACCAAAGGGGGTCAGCCAGGGGCGGTCGTCCATTAGGGGCCCCCCCATCTGCATAATGGATAGAATCATGCAATGCAAAAGCATGATTCTATCCACTGCCGCCACGACCGCCCCCTATTCATGTGTCCGGCCCCTTTCGGGTCACTGAGCATATGAATTACAGCGGCCAGGGTTTTTTTTTTAAGCACTGATTAGAGCCATAGGCTCTAATGGGCTTCAAAATAGGGTGGACTCTGGAGACCACCCAGGTGTGTTGAATGAAAATCCGCTATTGCAACACTGATCCTTCTCCCAGCCAATCGGGAAGCAGGTATGAAACCGGTTTCCCGATTGGCCAAATTGTCTGGCGGTCCTATCGGACGCCTAGGAGAGAGGAGACACCGCGGAAGCTGCTCCAGGAGAGAACACTGGAGCAGCTTTCCCTGAGCCCGCCACGCTCTCACCGCCCGCATCCAAGGTAAAGACAGTGTGTGGGGGCAGGGGTCACTCCACCAGCGGTCTGGGGGGGAGGGGGGGTCTGTTTGCCAATACAACACCCCCCCACCCAAAAAAAACAAACAAAAAAAACACACCAGTCGCCACTGGGGTCAGCTGAACAGAAGCTACTTAAAAATTAGCATATAGAGATATAAAAAGACCCTGTTTAATCCAGTTAACCATTCATTAAAATACTTTTACATTTCGCCTATTTTCTATTCCTATCATCAAGACACTGAACAACCGGACATGTCCTTCATGCTGAACATTTTTAGTGGTATATTACCTATACTGAATTTACATGTCACTGGGAAAGTTCTTTCTAAAATATAAATTCCAGGTATGGTATATTTTTACTTAGTTACATTGTTCCAGCTTGGACCAATGTAATCAAGTAAATACCATATCTGGCCAATCCCCCCCGGAAATCACTGAAGTAGACACCTCTACTAATCATTGTCTGAATGGCGTCCATGCTGAGAGGCCGACCTTCTATGTTCACAATGCATCAGGCCAGCCACTCAACATGGGACTCGGAAGCAAGGGGAGATCACTGGAGTGGCAGCATCGACTTCATTATTTCCAGCTTCCACTACATCAGCCAGGTACGATAGATATATATCTCATTTAAATTGGTCCAACGTAACTATGTATATAAAATTTCATCTTTAATAAAGGCTCCCAATCCCCGACAGCCTCCAAGCAAGATTTCAAACAGCTGAGCAGGGGAGGTCTGGGGATAGGAACACCTGTAATACGTGTCTTATGATCTCATTACTATGGGGGGGTTCATGGCTCTGGGGTCACATAAATATTTACCATGCGGTCAGTTTCTGCTATTGATATTCTCTCCAGGATGCTCTGCACAGTTTCCAGCTTATTCTGCAGCCCCGACAACCGTCGTTCTGACAACTTCCTGCGTCTCATACATCGCAGAGCCTAGAAAATAAAGACAGAATCAGTAGAAGAGATAGAAGGTACATAGCTCAAAGCATGGTTCATATATTGAAGAGTCCTTACTTCATTATTAAGGTCTCTAAGAATAGGTAATTTAGAAGGAATTTTTATTTTTACAAGCTCTATAAGCAGGATTTTGTTTCAGCAAAGCAGTTAGACCCCTTTCACACTGCAGCACTGCTAAAACAGAGCTAAAGCGCCGGTTGTTTTTGCGGTGCTTTAGCGGCACTTTTCGGGCGAGAGCGGGGCGGATTTTTAAAGGTCCTTCATTTATGTTTGCCCCACGTGCATAGTTTCTGATGGGATCATTTGAATAGCGTCTGTTCCTGGAAGGATCTGTGACAGCTGATCGATGGCAATTTACATAGCTGAGCATTTTTGACTTCGTAAAAATATTTAAGAACAATCTTGTAAAAAACTTAACGTAAATCGTACAACAATAATGTGACAGACCTAGCCGGGACAGAGGCTTTTGGAGGGGACTGAATGCCAGCCTCTTGCCAACTGATTATGGACCCTGGCATTTGGGGGAACGGTGCTCTTTGTGAGCTGTATGCCTGGGGACCCTTGAGGTGGCATTACTTTTCAGGTCCATGTCTCCCAAGACACACAGACTCTGGGGACCCGGGATATGCCATAGTGATGGGAGTCACTAATAGGGGCACAGGGTGAATGAGAACCCCACTATGATCTGTGCTAGTCAGACTCAATGCTGTATATATAATGTGTGCTGTCTCATTGTGTTGTGTACTATTTGCTTTACTAGTTTGGGGTGGGGCTGTATTCCAATGTTCTATTGTGTCTGTCTGCCTTGGATATCACAGGATGTGTATATCTATGGAGGGAGGGAGGATTCCTCCCACAGCTCTCCCTGCTGATAAGACTGTTTACTGATGAGAAATTATACACACCTGACCTGTGTGTCCATTGTCATTGGACAGCTTAACCCGCCCAGTTTTCCAAGGGTGGGTGGGAAGTGTTTTGAAGTGGGATCTGTATAACATGTGTTTGAATAAAGGTTTATCATTCCTGCTTGAACCTCAAGACAGAGCCTTGTCTCGTATTTGGGGAGAATTATTTGTATGGGTTCCTTGTTCGGCTGATTTAAGTGTGCGGTAGCTGCCTTTGTATTTGGTTATGGAATGTCCTAAACGGCTTTAACCCCGTTCATACTCGGGGTGTCGTTACAAATAGCAAAAAACACATGCTCACTGAAAATTCACTATAATATTTCATGTAAGTGATCCAAAACAAAAATCAAGCGTAAATGTTAAAAAAAAAAAATTAAAACAAACTTGACCCCAAACCATTATAATTTAATCCCATAACTGGTCCTAAGGAATGAGATTCAATCATCGCCAACATATATAGTACATACACACATACATTAGTCTATAACAAATAAACTGAACCTATACTCCATTATAAGTGGTTATAAATCCTGCCTAAGAGTAGAAACCATGATGCCTGCTACTGCTTTAATACTGGATGTCACTTTAAAAAAACTAAGCTTGCAGTAGCATAGTAAACACTGCTTGAAACATATTCAAAGCCTTCTAGCAGCTTGTTCTCAGTGACAGTCAGCACCTTTAGATCTGTCCATAACATTGTTAAAGTACAGTTCCACTATTGCAGCCAAATTTGAATAACACCTACTTTATATTTTGTACATGTTCTCATTCACATAGCATAACTTAAAATAAAAATTGCTGCTTACAAATTTACTTGCTCTTTTATGAAAACTGCTATGTAGAGGGGACTGAGAAGTTAATGTTTATCATATTGAACTATGTCTGTTCTATGTAGGCAGATCTCATTATCAGTTGGAAACTAGACTTGAACACAATCTGTCCTAACAAAAGGTTAATGATCTAGATGCTGGGCTTCTTCATTGTATGATAATGATGGGAAACTCTGTGTGTCCCTTTTTGTCAGTGGGGACAGGCTGAGCTTAATCATTCCAAAATTGTTCTGCCCTATATATTTTATTTAAGAAATCTGTGTGAATGGGAAAACAGAACAAGCCACATAATGGTGTTTTCTCAAATTTGACTGCAATAGTGGAAATATGGTTTACTTTAAATGCTTCAACAAAGCTGCTGGAAGTCTGCTGAAAGCTTTGCAAATTCTTTGTAAAAGCTTGCTGCTCACAGAGCTCTTATACAAGCTAAAGCCTTTCACAATGAGTCCAAAAGAGGGACATGAGGATTTTCTGGGATAACTTGGGCTTCTTGTGGTGTCTGTTCTTTGATGGAACACTAAATTTCAAACTTCAAAACGAAGTACAGGTTCACAATTAAGACCGCAAAGTATTCATAAAAAGATGATACATACCTGCTGCTTATTTCCAGCTCTTTTAAAGCTTATTGCTTCTTCCTTCAACCTGTGAATAATGAACAAAAAGCCCATCCATTAGTATAACAGTTCAACTGCTGCACAGTCAGAGGTCTTTTGGACCTTTTATCAAATATTTTTTTCTCTTATCTACAGGCACAATGTAGCAGTCCACCTTAAAGCGGGGGTCCACCTAAACCGCCAAAAAAAAAAAAAAATTAAAAGCCAGCAGCTACAAATACTGCAGCTGCTGAATTTTAATAAATGGCCACTTACCTGTCTCAGGGTCCAGCGATGTCGGCAGGCGATGCCGAGAACCCGCTCGGTTCTCGGCAGCTGCCGCCGCCATCCTAGGTGAGGGAATCAGGAAGTGAAGCGTTGCGGCTTCACTTCCCGGTTCCCTACTGCGCATGCGCGAGTCACGCTGCGCATCGTAACTGGTCCCCGCTATCTCCTGGGAGCTGTGTGTTTCCCAGGAGACAGCGCGGAGGGACAGGAAGAGGCATAGACTCCCATGGGAGTCTATGCCGGAAGTGGGTGCAAATACCTGTCTTAGGCAGGTATCTGCACCCCCCTCCCCCCTGAAAGGTGCCAAATGTGACACCGGAGGGGGGGAGGGTTCTGAAAAGCGGAAGTTCCATTTTTGTGTGGAACTCCGCTTTAATTGTTGACAAAGCCGGCCATAGACAGATCGAAATTTCCTGCAATCTGTGGTTGCAGGAAAGAAAATTGCTTAATGTATGGTCTGCTTTAGGAGCAGAAAAAGAGTACAGATCAGAATACTCTGCAGTCTCAGGTCATGGCTTTACAACACTACCCATTGGGAATTGAGGAATTCTTAAAGAGCACTCCAAGTAAAATGCCAAATACACAATTGAAATGTAAATAGGTTTTCTGTTTTACCTGCCAAAGGATTTCTAATTCTGTACAGACAATCTGGGGATTTACATACAAACATTTCTATACCAAACAGCTGACAAATGATTAATCGATTAATCTATAATGGGTCAGGTAAACAAAATCATTGTGGTTGTCCTTACTGAGGCAAAGTATATATCGACAGCACACCACGTATCTTTGAAAAAAAAAACGTCCAAATGTTTATTCAGGTGATCACATCACAGTGGTAAAGTACACTGTTTTGGGACCACGTAGGACCCCATATAATAAGTGCATTATACAATGCAAGGAACATTTAAAGGGCCATCCACCAATTTAAAACCAGTAGAGGAAGCCACTTCCTAACCTCTGACTTTATAAGACGTCATAAAACATAGTTACATTGTTAGGTTGAAAAAAAAAAAAAAAAAAAAAAAGACACAAGTCCATCTAGTTTATCAAAAAAAAAAAAAAAAATAAATCAACAATCCCATATACATAATCCTATACCCACAGTTGATCCAGAGGAAGGTGAAAAACCCCAGCAAAGCATGCTCCAATTTGCTACAGCAGGGGAAATAATTCCTTCCTGATTCCCCTGAGAGGCAATCGAATTTTCCCTGGATCAACTTTACCTATAAGGCCTCAAGCACACTGGACGTTTTTTGATGTTTTCACAGCAGCTGTTTTTGGCTGTAGACGGTTTTTTCTACAGTCATTAAACTCTCCATCATATTATCCTATGTGTCCATGCACACATAGGCTGTTATCAGCAGTTTTGGGCAGTAAAAAACACCCAAAACTAGTGGGTTCTGAGAGACGTTTTTCAGCTGTAAAAACGCTCTAGCACTGATAAACGTTGATAAACGCTCAAAAATGTCGCTCACCAGCAGTTAACGTTTTTGATCCATTGAAAAAAGAAAGAAAATGCTAACGCGGAAAAACGCTAAAAAACGCTATTGCAAAAACGTTGAAAAAAGTTGAACTCACTGCAAAGCTACTGACGTTTTTATAATGTTATTTTAACGCCTAGTGTGCATGAGGCCTTAATATTAGTACCGAGTTATATTAAAAGAACAGAAAGAATCCAGGCATTTTTTAAAGCAATCTACTGAGCTTGCCAGAACCACCTCTGGAGGGAGTCTATTCCATATTTTCACAGCTCTTACTGTGAAGAAACCTTTCCATATTTGGAGATGAAATCATTTTTCCTCTAGGTGAAAAGAGTGCGCTCTTGTCCTCTGTGATGAGCTTAAAGTGAAAACTCAACATCAAGTTCACTATATAGACCACTTATGCATTTGTGCATGTTGATCATATCCCCCTTAATAAAACACACCAAACGTACTGTAAACAAACAATCAGATACCTGGTTCATTGGCGATGTTGACATAAAGGAAAGTAATGCTCTGCAAACAGGTTTATGGACTAAACACGATCCCAGAAAAAATGTTATTCAGAAATTCAATCTCATGAGAAGCCCATATGAAGAAGATGTCATCAATGTAACATCCAGATTTAACAAGGTCTAAAAAAGTGATGGATGGGTGGATGGATAGATGTCATGTCCCTCAAGGTGTTTTGCTTTTATCTTTTCGGTTGCTTTGCGGTAAAGCAAATAAAAAACCCTGTAGTATATTAATGTGATTTTACTAAGTAAGAATGCTGCATAAAAAACTACTTTCAATTGCAGGAAAACAATGCAAGACATACAGAGTACTACAAATATGCCTAAAACACCCATGCATTCATTATCTAACCTTCCTAGCAAATGAGCATTGACAATCATCTGTATGCTATAGGGATACACTAAAAAGTCACTTAGCTTGAGTTATAGTGGCTTCACTGTAGACTACCTGGACTACGGGCTACTCACGTGATTGCAGGAAACCAGGTTCTCTCATAGTGTAGATTTAGTGTCACCCCAAGATGAGATCCTCTCTGGCACAATCTTCTTTGGTCTTATGAAGTCCCTCTGGTACACACCTTCTTTAGCATTATAGAGTCCCTCTTTCAGCTCATGATGCTGGCCTTTTTATTTTAATTTTTTTTTTTTTTTTTTTTTTAGAAAGTATGGTTAGCCATTCCCACATGGGTCCATCCCTTTACCTTTTCCTTCATACATCAGTTTAGAAGAGAGAAGCATAATTCCAAACTCTAGATGGCACTTCAGTATCAATCATGTCTTAGGTCAATTACTGTGGGGATTATTTGCAAAACTGGAGGGTACAAAATTTGGTGCAGCTCTGCATAGAAACCAATCAGCTTCCTGGTTTTATTGCCAAAGCTTAATTGAATAAGCTGAAGTTAGAAGTGGATTGGCTACCATGCACAGCTGCACCAAATTCTGAGTGCACTAGTTTTAGTAAAACATCCCCTGTATGTCAAAAGGTCACACTATTGTTGACTTTTATTGGTGTAGCATGGGTGCAGTGTTTGACCAGAACTCGTTTAAAACTAAGTGAGCAGCTAAATATGTGTACATTCCCATTGAACCATTTACATTGTCCAATATACAACAATAGTATCTATTTTCCCATTGTGTTAAATGGACAGCGTGTGCAAACCTTGTTCCAATGGTGCTTGTTCTTGTCTACAGTCTCCTGTTTTATTGACACACTGCACACTTCTCAGTGCATTTTATTACTTTTTCCCCTCTTTCTGCTACCTGACAGCACTGTGTTGCGTTTGATAAACAATATGATTTTTTTATTAATCAGACATAACATTAGACAGTCTGTTTAGTAGTTGGTCATAGAAACAGAAATCAGGTTACTGTTGAGTTTTTTTGAGGATGCTTCTCAAACGAATGCCTTGGTAACAAGTACACAAGCTGTTCTCAAACAATACGAACTGTTCAGTTGGAACAGTCGGTTGTTATGGTAAACAACCTGACATATAAAAAGGGGTTGTCAGGCATAAGCTGGACAGGACTCTAATCATGCCTTAAAGTGGATGTAAACCCAATATCATCCTTTCTAAACTACTGCCATAGTGGTTATTTATAAGGATATACAGGACTCCTGCATGTATCTTTACTTGTCAAATGTCTCCCCTCTGTCTGAAAAACTGCAGATTCTGTGGGTAGGGCTGTTGTCTGGAGCTCGGTGGGTGGAGTCGTGATGTCAGTGGACTCCCCGCCCACCTCTACACTCCCCTTGTCAATATGCATTTTCTCCTGTGTATTTCTTAGGCCTCATTCACACGAGGCGGACTCCGCTTCCCCGGAGCCCGCCTCAGTCCGCCGGCTCAGCGGGAGATCTCTCCGTTGAGCCAGCGGATGACAGGTCCCTCTCTGCTCACTGAGCGGGGGGGGGGCTTGTCAGGCGCCGCTGCCGCCTATGGAGGGATCGGATGAAATCAGACAGCATGTCCGTTTTCATCAGATCTCACCCGATCCGATAGCGATGGATCCGGACGTAGGGCCATCCGTCTGCTTTTAGCGGATTGGACAGGGTCGGATGTCAGCGGACATATCTCCGCTGACATCCGTCGCTCCATAGGCTAACATGGAGCGCCCGTTCAGGTCCGCAGTCAAAACTTACAGGCGGACCTGAACGGTCCGATTGTGTGAAAGGGGCCTTACACTGAACTTCTGCTATGATCGCGAACATCCAGTGAAAAGGCTGGAAAGTAACCACATGACTTCAGCATGCCAAATCATGCCAAATTATGCTGAGGTGTGGAACAGCCAATTCTTGCAGAGCTGCTGAAGTAAGGAGTGGGGGTGGGAAATAAAAAAGAATGCATGTCTTAGGCTAGTGCACGAGATATGTAAATCACCTGTCACTCACAGCAAGGGGGAGGATTTTGACAAAGTTTTTCTCTGTTTGTCAAGATTTATCTCACTGAACAATAAAAGAGGATTGCTCAGAGCTGGATTAACTCTTTGTGGCAAGAATGGGCTCAAATGATAGGAAATCTTATACTCTTCATTATGACTTAAAAAAAAAAAAAAAATTGGGGGTTTACTTCCATTTTAAGACCAAAGAGGAAGAAAAAAAAAAAAGTCTGTACCAGCCAAGAAGAAGATACCTGATTTCCAGCAACTGCTTATAGAACCTTTAGGTCATCGTTGCCAATGGAGATCACAAACACACAGTAACCAGAGTTAACCACTTCAGCCCCGGAAGGTTTTACCCCCTTCCTGACCAGAGCACTTTTTACAATTCGGCACTGCGTCGCTTTAACTGCTAACTGTGCAGTCATGCAATGCTGTACCCAAACGAAATTTGCGTCCTTTTCTTCCCACAAATAGAGCTTTCTTTTGATGGTATTTGATCACCTCTGCCGTTTTTATTTTTTGCGCTATACACTGAAAAAGACCGAAAATTTTGAAAAAAAATGATATTTTCTACTTTTTGTTCTAAAAAAAATCCAATAAACTCAATTTTAGTCATACATTTAGGCCAAAATGTATTCGGCCATATGTCTTTGGTAGAAAAAATGTCAATAAGTGTATATTTATTGGTTTGCGCAAAAGTTATAGCGCCTACAAACTAGGGTACATTTTCTGGAATTTACACAGCCTTTAATTTATGACTGCCTATGTCATTTCTTGAGGTGCTAAAATGGCAGGGCAGTACAAAACCCCCACAAATGACCCCATTTTGGAAAGTAGACACCCCAAGGAATTTGCTGAGAGGCATGTTGAGCCCATTGAATATTCATTTTTTTTGTCCCAAGTGATTGAATAATGACAAAAAAAAAAAAAAAATTACAAAAAGTTGTCACTAAATGATATATTGCTCACACAGGCCATGGGCATATGTGGAATTGCACCCCAAAATACATTTAGCTGCTTCTCCTGAGTATGAGGATACCACATGTGTGGGACTTTTTGGGAGCCTAGCCGCGTACGGGGCCCCGAAAACCAATCACTGCCTTCAGGATTTCTAAGGGCGTACATTTTTGATTTTACTCCTCACTACCTATCACAGTTTTGAAGGCCATAAAATGCCCAGATGGCATAAAACCCCCCCAAATGACCCCATTTTGGAAAGTAGACACCCCAAGATATTTGCTTTGAGGCATGTTGAGTCCATGGAATGTTTTATATTTTGACACAAGTTGCGGGAAAGTGACAAATTTTTTTTTTTTTTTGCACAAAGTTGTCACTAAATGATATATTGCTCACACAGGCCATGGGCATATGTGGAATTGCACCCCAAAATACATTTAGCTGCTTCTCCTGAGTATGGGGATACCACATGTGTGGGACTTTTTGAGAGCCTAGCCGCGTACGGGGCCCCGAAAACCAATCACTGCCTTCAGGATTTCTAAGGGCGTACATTTTTGATTTTACTCCTCACTACCTATCACAGTTTCGGAGGCCATGGAATGCCCAGGTGGCACAAATCCCACCCCAAATGACCCCATTTTGGAAAGTAGACACCCCAAGCTATTTGCTGAGAGGCATGGTGAGTATTTTGCAGCTCTCATTTGTTTTTGAAAATAAAGAAAGACGAGAAAAAAAAATTTTTTTTTTTCTTTTTTCAATTTTCAAAACTTTGTGACAAAAAGTGAGGTCTGCAAAATACTCACTATACCTCTCATCAAATAGCTTGGGGTGTCTACTTTCCAAAATGGGGTCATTTGGGGGGGGGGGGGTTTGCCACCTGGGCATTCCATGGCCTCCGAAACTGTGATAGGCAGTGAAGAGTGAAATCAAAAATTTACGGCCTTAGAAAGCCTGAAGGCGGTGCTTGGTTTTCGGGGTCCCGTACGCGGCTAGGCTCCCAAAAAGTCTCACACATGTGGTATCCCCGTACTCAGGAGAAGCAACAGAATGTATTTTGGGGTGTAATTTCACATATTCCCATGGCATGTTTGAGCAATATATCACTTTGAGCAAAAAAAAAATAAAAAAAATAAAAAATTGTCTCTTTCCCGCAACTTGTGTCACAATATAAAATATTCCATGGACTCGACATGCCTCTCAGCAAATAGCTTGGGGTGTCTACTTTCCAAAATGGGGTCATTTGGGGGGGTTTTGAACTGTCCTGGCATTTTATGCACAACATCTAGAAGCTTATGTCACACATCACCCACTCTTCTAACCACTTGAAGACAAAGCCCTTTCTGACACTTTTTGATTACATAAAAAAATAATTTTTTTTTGCAAGAAAATTACTTTGAACCCCCAAACATTATATATTTTTTTAAAGCAAATGCCCTACAGATTAAAATGGTGGGTGTTTCATTTTTTTTTTTCACACAGTATTTGCGCAGCGATTTTTCAAACGCATTTTTTGGGGAAAAAACACACTTTTTTAAATTTTAATGCACTAAAACACACTATATTGCCCAAATGTTTGATGAAATAAAAAAGATGATCTTAGGCCGAGTACATGGATACCAAACATGACATGCTTTAAAATTGCGCACAAATGTGTAGTGGCGACAAACTAAATACATTTTTAAAAGCCTTTAAAAGCCTTTACAGGTTACCACTTTAGATTTACAGAGGAGGTCTACTGCTAAAACTACTGCGTTGATACTCCGTTCGCGGTGATACCTCACATGCATGGTGCAATTGCTGTTTACATTTGACGCCAGACCGACGCTTGCGTTCGCCTTAGCGCGAGAGCAGGGGGGACAGGGGTGCTTTTTTTTTTTTTTTTTTTTTTTTTTTTTTTTATTATTATTATTTTTTTATCTTATTTTTAAACTGTTCCTTTCATTTTTTTTTTTAAATCATTTTTATTGTTATCTCAGGGAATGTAAATATCCCCTATCATAGCAATAGGTAGTGACAGGTACTCTTTTTTGCAAAAATTGGGGTCTATTAGACCCTAGATTTCTCCTCTGCCCTCAAAGCATCTGACCACACCAAGATCGGTGTGATAAAATGCTTTCCCAATTTCCCAATGGCGCTGTTTACATCCGGCGAAATCTAAGTCATAAAATGCTCTTAGCTTCCGGTTTCTTAGGCCATAGAGATGTTTGGAGCCACTCTGGTCTCTGATCAGCTCTATGGTCAGCTGGCTGAATCACCGGCTGCATTCTCAGGTTCCCTGTTGAGACAGGAGAGCCAGAGAAAAACAGGGAAGACGTTGGGGGGGGCATTCCCTCCCACTGCTTGTAAAAGCAGTCTAGAGGCTAATTAGCTGCTAGGATTGCTTTTACATGAAAGCCGATCGCTGGCTGAAAAGAATGATACCAAGATGATACCTAAACCTGCAGGCATCATTCTGGTATAACCACTCAAAGTCGTGAATGGCGTAGCTGAAGACAAAAAAATGGTTAACAATAAAGCACAGTAAACGGTAAGGTATAAAATTGCATATCTGAAAAGCAAACGTGATAAAACATAACAATAAAACATTGCAGAATAGAATACAGTAAAAAAGAGCAGAACAATAGAGAGAGAATAGAGAGAGAGAGAACAATAAAACGACAACTATTTTTTTTTTATTTTATATTTTTGTATGTGTTTTTTTTTTTTTTTTTTACACTTTTTTTTGTAACTAACTTTTATAACTGTAACCGGTTCCAGGTTCGGGTCTCTCAAAATGCGATGGCATCTTGAGAGACCCTGTGAAAGTGTGCCTAGTCTGTGCAATGCTGTACCCTACGCTAATACTCAACTAGTGAATGGTAGCGTTCAAAACATTCACCAATGCAAAGACCAGGATTGTCAGGATAGGAGGGACAATAATAGCGGGTGTCACGCCTATATCCGCGCTTGCTGCAGACACGACATCTTTTTTGGGGTCGGTTCGCTGGGTAGGGGTACTCGGGAGGACATAAAGAAAATGCCTCTCATGCAGCCGACTGCATTTGGTTGGGGATGTGAATGGGGGAAGTACGGGCGCTGCAGAAGTGGTGGGTTCCCAATTAGGATTGGCGAATGCAGCAGGAAGGGCATTATGGGCACGACGGGCCTGTGTTTGTCTTTTTGGTGGCAGCGGGACACTACTTGTGCTTGCCACCTCACCAGCTTGAACTGCACTTATGGGACTCGCCACGTCACCAAGTGTTACTGCAGTGCTGGTTTGACTACGACCGGGGTGTACTAGGCCGCTGGTGCTTGCCAGTTCACCAAAACGCTACCAAAAAAACTGTTAGCGATCGCAGGGATCAGGCCTGACTCTGCGAACGCTGCAGTTATGCGTTTAGTGTTTTGTAAGTGTCAGTGATCGATCGATACTGCACTTGAGTGGGCTGGGCTGGGCCGAGCGGAGGGGCAAAACGCAGGTGCTAGCAGGTATCTGGGCTGATCCCGCTAACACTGCGTTTGTGGGAACCCTAAACTGCTGGGGACGCTAGTATAGATCTGATCAGATCAGATATTGATCCGATCAGATACTATACCACTAAGGGAGGTGTACGGTGCGTGCGTGGGTGTTAGCGGTACTGGCGCTAACCTGACGCTGCCTGGGGCTGGTGCTTGCCAGTTCACCAAAACGCTACCAAAAAAACTGTTAGCGATCGCAGGGATCAGGCCTGACTCTGCGAACGCTGCAGTTATGCGTTTAGTGTTTTGTAAGTGACAGTTATCGATCGATACTGCACTTGGGTGGGCTGGGCCGGGCGGAGGGGCAAAACGCAGGTGCTAGCAGGTATCTGGGCTGATCCCGCTAACACTGCGTGTTTGGGAACCCTAAACTGCTGGGGACGTTAGTATAGATCTGATCGGATCAGATATTGATCCGATCAGATACTATACCACTAAGGGAGGCGTATGCTGCGTGCGTGGGTGTTAGCGGTACTGGCGCTAATCTGACGCTGCCTGGGGCGACGCATATCACCGCCGGGCGATCAGGGGGCTAAACCTTTATTCGGTAATAAACGGCGGGTGCCCTGACACTATAAAAAATAAACGAACTAACCAGCGTCACCCGTAACGGTTATACGGTGATCAGTGGTGAAAGGGTTAACTAGGGGGCAATCAAGGGGTTAAAACATTTATTAGATAGTATATGGGGGTCCCTGTCGCTATAAAACGCTGACGGCGAACCTAAATATTTACCTCCCTAACTAGCGTCACCAGCGACACTAATACAGCGATCAGAAAAATGATCGCTTAGTGACACTGGTGACAGGGGGTGATCAAGGGGTTAAAACTTTATTAGGGGGGTTAGGGGGGTATCCTAGACCTAAAGGGGGGTAATACTCACTGCCCTAACACTGTAACTGTCACAAACTGACACCATGCAGTAATCAGAAAAAAAAAAAAAAAAAAAAATACTGCTTGCTGTCAGTTTGTGACGGGGGGGGGGTGATTGGGGGGGATCGGGGGGCGAATCGGGGGTGTAAAGTATGCCTGGCATGTTCTACTGTGTGTGTGTGTGTTGGTGCACTTACATGTCTTCTCTCCTCGGCGCTGGAACGGAAACTGCCGAGCCGAGGAGAGATGACATCACATCCTCTGCCTGTGTGAAACTACACACAGGCAGGGGAGGATTCCGATTGGCTGGGAGCGATCGCGAGGGGGGGGCCACGATCGGATGGTCTCCCCCTCGCCTCCCGACGCTCCCAGTCAAATGCCGACCGCCGCTGGCACCGGGGGGGGGGAGGGTCCGATCGGACCCCCCGCCCGCGGGAGGCAGATCACGTACGGGTACGTGATTCTGCCTGCCCGTGCCATTCTGCCGCCGTATATGTGCGTTAGGCGGTCGGCAAGTGGTTAAGTAACTTTTAAGTGTATTTCTACTGTTACAGACCATAGTTTCTGCTTATTTGCTAGGCATCTTGCTTGATATATCTGTCAGCCTTGTACTGTATTCCTAATATTGTAATAGTTTTGTAATGTATAGCATTTTTGTTCAGTAAAGATACATTTATACACTGCAGAGGTCTGAGCTTCCTTGCTTATACCGCAAAGTAACCTTGCTAGATAAACCCAAGCATAACAAGCACATATTATACTTTTTGTTTTGACAGCTGTTGCCTGGATACTTTGACATCATGTGCTTGCCATCTAACATCTCCAGTTGCTATGGTGCAGGCAGCGTAGGCTGCATTCAGCTGCAGCGCACTGAGCTGTGAATGGCTGTCTGGTTGCCTGGCAACTGAGACGCTGAAGCTAAAGTAGGATTGCGCATCTCCTTGATAGGGTGCATCTGACATATGTGCCCGATCGGGTGAGGTATGGTCCAAGCTTCAAAACATTAACATTCTGCTTCATACCCACCCGATAAATTTTACCCAGTGCCTGCATCCAATGACGTAACTTTCATATATGTGGTGTATTGTGAGTCAGGGCCATTTATTCTGTTGTTTACATTATTCTTGTTTTTTTTTTTTACATCATGTGATGTTAGAGGTCAGAGCATGGCTTCCTTTACTGGTTTTAGATTGCTGGATGACACTTTAAATGTTCTTTGCTGTGTATTATGCACTTTGCATATGTCTGAAAAAGGGGTCCTGTGAGGCCCCGAAATGTTGCACTTTACCACTGTGATGTAATCACCTGAAGATTTGTGGTGTGCTGGCGATATATACTTTGGCGTATGGTACCGGTAAAACGGCTTTTTGCTGTCCAAGACCTAAGCAAGCATTAACTTTTTCAATGTGGGAGCAGCCCCACTGCAAGGGAGCATTTTTCTTTCCTCGGAGTTATGCTTTAATCTCAGTTCAAATCAAAAAAAGTAAGAATGACTTTCTTTCTGGAAGTGGAAAGCAATATCAGAAATCTGATCTGAAACTGCTGTGGGTTATTGCTCTCTTCACCTCTCGATGAACGTATCAGGCAGACAGAGATCAGTACTTACCGGTCAGACTCCTCACTCGCCTTCTGCACTCTCAGTGAAAGCAGCTTCTGACCTTTTTGCAACTCATAAATGCCCAAATCAGATTCTCCTATTGGGGTCACCTGAGTCCTTCCACCCTGTACAAACTTCACAAGCTACAAGAGAATAAACAAAACCATAAATGGGAAGGTAGAAGGGTACAATCACCTATGCAAGATTTTACTGAATTGGGTACGATGTTTTTACCTTCTCCCCAGGTCTTTGCAAAACGCAGATCTTCTTATCTCGTTGCAGCTGTAATAAAACCAGATTGAAGGTAGACCTTTCAGGAAACTGATCCTTGCAGAGTGTGTATACTTCATCATCTAACAACAAGGAAGTAGAACTCAGTGGAGATGACTGGTATTTCTGTACCACCAGCTCTGCCTGCTCCTGGGAAGGGGAGAAGATAAAAAAAAAAAGTCAATTAAAGCAAAATGTTTACCCTGTACTGAACGGTTTTCAAACAATGCAAAGATTTCAGAAATACCATATTGTTATACACACACACACACACACACACACACACACACATTTTAACTAAAAGTACAACCATGGTTCCTGTAAGGTCATTTACACAAGTTCCAGGTACTATAGGATGCATAAGCATCAACAAAAACTTTCTTCACCTTCCCTGACTTCAAAGGACAAATCAGTTCTGCCAATCCAGGAGGACTTCAAAAGCACAAATCAGTTCTGCCAATCCAGAAAGCATTGGATAGGACTAGGTGTGGTCAGGTGCTGACTGACAAGCTACAGGCATGTGAACCAGCAGTGACAACATTTTCTCATCCCCCTGTAGTGTAATCAGGCACAGGCTACTGAGAGTGGCAACTCTGCACTGAATTCAGGAACAGTGCAGCATCATTGCCCCACCATCACAGCAAGCTACAGGTGGACTTCACTGGAAGGATCAACAAGTATTTGTGGGACATTGCAGAGGGACAAAGAGAAGACTAAGTGCAGATGCATTTATAATTGCTGCAGCACATTTTTTTTTCAAATGGGAGGTCATATTTCTACTTTAACTTAATCAAGTTATATTGTATGCATGGGACAAACAAGTCCCAAACGTTAACAAAAAAACCCAAAAAAAAGTAAAATCCAAAAACATGTTTTTAAAAAAAAAAAAAAAAATTAAAAAAATGGCAGACTTAATAGACCACTTGGTCTTTTTTTCTGCTGTCATTTTGCTATGTATAATTGAAAGTTGTGAGGGCTGTCAGTGTTATTGAAGGACATCTATCCTTCCTCCTGTGTGGCCCATTCATTGCCCCTCATTCATTGCCCCTCACTTCTCATCCTCAGTATTGCAATCCCTTCCACAGTGACTCCTTCTCCCCTGGCTTTCACCTCCTGGTTTCTGCTCTTCTAAGCCCTATTCTGTAGCCATTCTTTCCTGGTAAATCTTTATCCAATAGCCAATTTAGGGTACTTCATGCTCTGTTCTTTAACCTATCCATTAGTACCTCTTTTCTCTCCATCTACAGTCACTGATCCTCTCTTCAGAACCCAAAATTCTTCTCCCCCCATCAGTGTCTCTCTTCTATGCCTGCTCCCCCCCCCCCCCCCCATGTTCTATATCTTTATATCTATAAAGATTACTGCGTTTCTATTTCCCTTTTTCTTAAGTGTCCCTCTTCTGTTCTTTCTTTTTAGTGTTCCCTTGGACAGAAATGGATGCTCTGTACACAGCCTGTACCTTGGGTACTTTTCAGGCACACAGGGACCAATATTGAGATTATAAAGAATACTTACAGTCACCTTGTTTTGAATGCACCAAGCAGTAATCATAGCTTACGCATTTTCTAAGAAGTGGCAGGTTTGTGTGAAAGTATGTAAACCTAAATCCTACCTACTGGCATCTTTGGCTTTTGACTATTAAATTGATGATGTGATTTACTGCGATTGTTTTCTTTTATGTTTTGGTTTTCTTTTTTGTCTGTATTGTGTTTTTTTTTCTTTTGTAAACCTGTAAAACTCTGAATAAACAAAATTTGGAAAAAAAAATGACAAAGAGAAACTAGGCAAACTGGTAAAATAGAAAACCTCGACTTTACAACAGTGAAGCATGGCATGCTATATGACACAATGGAAGTCAATATAGCTATGTACCTTTAAGGCATCAAGAATGACGAATGGCTCATCTGGGTTAATCTGACCACCTAGAATTGTACTAAGGGTCCACTGCAGAGGTTTGATTATGATTTGCCTCATGCCCCAAGAGATCCAGCCGCTGGAGATTCTAGACACAAAATCTGACTCTTGGTACAGGCAACCACGTCTGCAACAACAGAGCAGAAAAAAAAACAAACAAAAAACAAACATTAGCTATATTATATATATAAAAATATAAACAAATACTTATTTAAAATAAATATTGATTTGGTCAAATAGATACTGTATTTGATGTCAGTGTTTAAAAGCAAGCTGGAACTTAAAAGCTAAACTTTGCCTGTTTGCTATGACTAATCTGTCTTCCCAGACCAGTCTCCATGGCAGGTCATGTTTTCCATCTCTTGCAGAGCATAAGGATGGGAAGTTGGCTGTTGGGGTATAAGAGAATGATGTGAACTGCTCTGCCCGCTATGCTTGAATAGGAAAAATCTTTTGGTGCATTGGTACCAAAAATGAAGACAAACTTTTTTAACTCGGCCAGTCGAGTTAATGCCAAATAGCTAAATTTTGGTCCCCTCTGACCACAGCACTTTCTCCCAATCTTTCTGTAAATCATTTAGATGTTCATTGCCATGACTGTACATGTACCTTCTTAAGGAGGGGGACTCGCTGTATTTAGAGGAAGGAAAATGCTGACTATGACCCCAAGAACACAATCCCTACAGTCCAGCATGGAGGTGGAAACATGGTTTGGGGCTGTTTCTCTGCTAAAGGTACAGACCAGCTTTGCCGCATTGAGGTGCCAATGGACAGGGCTATGTATTGTAAAATCTTGGATGAGAACCTTCTTCCCTCAGCCAGAACACTAAAGATGGGTCATGTATGGGTCTTTCAGTATGACAATGACACAAAACATACTGCCAAGGCAACAAATTAGTGAATCAAGAAGAAGTATATTAAGGTCATGGAGTGGCTTAGCCAGTCTCCAGACCTTAATCCTATAGAAAATTTATGGAGGGAGCAGAAACTTCGAGTTGCCAAGCGACAGCCAAGAAACCTTAAGGATCTAGAGAAGATCTGTAAAGAAGAGCAGACCAAAATCCCTCCTGAGATGTGTGCAAACCTGGTCACCAACTACAGGAAACATCCTACCACTGTGCTTGCCAAGAAGGGTTTCTCCACCAAGTACCAAATCATGTTTTGCTTGGGGATCAAATACTTATTTTAAACACCATCCTGCACGCTTCTAGCGCCCACCATACTACACTTGTCCGTAGTATTGCCTACATTCAATACATCCCACTTAGAAGGAACTGCACTAGTGACAGCGATTTCAAATACCACGCGGATCTTTTAAGGGGACAACTCCTTCGGCGTGGGTATTCCAAGTCACTCTTACGTAAAGCCTTCAACAAGGCATATCAACAATCTAGGAATACATTACTGTATAAAACCAAAAAGAAACTAGAAGGCTATTCCACGGTTAAATTTATTACGCAATACTCTCACCAGCAACATCAATTAAGAAATGTACTGGCCAAACACTGGCAGATCCTATATGAGAACCCCACCCTGAACAAATTTATCAGCGAACGCCCTGAGTTTTTAAAAGGGCGGTGTCTTTATGTGACAAACTTACCAAAAGTCACTCTGTTCTCTTTCATGGACAGATTGTCCAGGAACAGGGAATTTACAAATGTGGTCACTGTGCCCAATGCCCTTGGGTCTCTACAGGTTGTAGATTTAGACTACACAATGGGGAACTCTTCTACCCAAATTTTCGGGCTGATTGTAGTACCCAACCGGTGGTCTACCTTATGACCTGTAAATGTGGGGTATTCTATGTCGGAAAGACTATTCGCCAACTACGTCAGAGAATTAATGACCACATTTATTCCTCAATCAATGGTAAGATGTTAAGTCCCATAAGTAGACACCTTGACCTGTATCACAGACTCAACACTTCTTTTGCCACCTCCATAGTTATGGCAGTCATATTGCAAGATCCGAGGGGAGGCGACTGGGACAAGAGAATACTCCAGCACGAAACTAATTAGATAGAACGCCTTAATGCCACACGTTGGCCAGGCATTAATGAATTGCAATCCTACAAATCATTTTTATAAAATTACTCTTAGTTTATATTCTTCTATAGCTTTATATATGACATTTTCTATCCTGTTTTTTGCTGTTGTGTTTCTGTGTCCCTTCCCCCTCCCCCAATGCGAGAGATAAATACTTGTTACTGTTTAGGCCTGTGTGCCCAGTAATTTAATAATGTTTTTGTCTCTTGATATTCTTTGTCTATTCATATATTTCTATTCACTGCCCAAAAAGCAATTTCATATGTTTTAACAAATGTTACGTCTAATAATGTACTGTATTTTTTAGGTTTTGTTATTTTTTGTAGGCTCTACCTGTTTCATCCATTTTTTGATCAAGGCTTTTTGTCTCTAGCCTGCAGCGGAATTTCCAATGGCATCATCTGGTTGGCTTATGTGGCATGTTGTTGCTGCGGGTTATATGTGAGGCCGGACAGCCACAGTCCGTCCCTATTTGGGAACGACCGATGCGGCATTGTGGTCCAGGTTTGACATTCTCCCTCCTGTTTATTGCTCCCTTTCTATGGCCGTCTTACCATCCACTGTCTAGGTCTTATCCATCTGCCCCATGCAATGTTTTTTTTAACATTGCCATCTTGGAGTGCACACTTGGGGGAGCTCTTAGCCCTGAGGCCTATAGGGTGACGCTCCTCCCACATGACCGTGTCTATTGCAGCCGATTTGCGAACTGCGCATGCGTGGCCGTGGTGCCCGCGCAACTCTTCCCAGCCGAGTCAGGTGATGTGGAAGCGCACACCTGATTGGGACGTGCATATAAGGCTGGACACCACCCAGCCTTATATCACGGCAACCTCTCCAGACGTTCGCCTGTCTGTGGATCTATCCAACCATTACTACTGCATCTATCCTGGTAAGGTACCTTTATACTCTCCACTGACTGTATGCTTCTGTTGTTAGGACGTTTAAACGATTTACTAGTGCCACTCTCCCTTTTATACTGTGTGGAAGTGAAACCTGCAGGCTCACTGCGCTGTCTCACTACAAATCTAAATTCCGCTATCGATTGTTGGTGGTCTGTTATAGACACAACCCCCTTTTACCTCAATACATTATATGTATATAATACTTTAATAAAAAGGTGAGACTATCCAGTTAACACCATTTATCAATCTTTTTGACAGATTGTTTGCAATTATTTATTACCATTTATATATACACTCTACAGGTGGCAGTTTTTGCTGCCAAACACAGTTCCACTTTCAAGCATTAAAGTGGATGTAAACCCAATGTCATCCTTTCTAAACTACTGCCATAGGGGTTATCTATAAGGATATACATGCCTCCTGCATGTATCTTTACCTGTCAAATGTCTCCCCTCTGTCTGTTATGAGACCCGAAAAACTGCAGATTCTGTGGGTGGGTCTGTTGTCTGGAGCTCGGTGGGTGGAGTCGTGATGTCAGTAGACTCCCCGCCCACCTCTACACTCCCCTTGTCAATATGCATTTTCTCCTGTGTATTTCTAACACTGAACTTCTGCTATGATCACTAACATCCAGTGAAAAGACAGGAAAGTAATCACATGACTTCAGCATGCCAAATCATGCTGAGGTGTGGAACAGCCAATCCTGGCAGAGCCGCTAAAGAAAGGGGTGGGGGAGGGAATTTAAAAATAATGCATGTCTTAGGCTAGTGCACGAGATGTAAATCACCTGTCACTCACAGCAAGAGGGAGGATTTGAGAAAGTATTTCTCTGTTTGTCAAGATTTATTTCACTGAACAATAAAAAAGAGGATTGCTCAGAGCTGGATTAACTCTTTGTGGCAAGACTGGGCTCAAATGATAGGAAATCTTATACTCTATATTATGACATTAAAAAAAAAATTTAAAATTTCGGGTTTACATCCACTTTTAAGCTTACGTATACAACATTCATTCAGGCCAATGCCAATTATGTTTCACTATTAAGGTAGGCTGGTCGGGATTTTAACACCTGACTGCACCCCTTCATTCCCTTTACGGTGTGAGCTATCTATCTTATCTAAGTCGTTTTGGGTTTCCTGCCTATTTTATATTAGGCTGTGGACACTTCCCTTATTTCTGGTGTTTTTGTATCTTACACGCTCAGACTATTTTACTAGGCACGCCTCCACATGTGATCCGCCGCACTCTCTGCATGCCCTTCCTTTGATTTCCTTTTTGGTATTCCCTGCAAACTCGAGACTTCATACCACTACTACAAAAGATTATAATTGTTATTGATTGCCTTTTTTCTCTCCTCTAGAATATTTATCAAGCTCCTGAAGAAGAGATTTTCGCAAAACATGTAGAGCTTTTTTTGTATGTCACAATTCAATACAGTGACACATATCTGTATTGATATGGTTCTGATTTTCATAATCCATATTGGAGAGGTTTAGCTATTTTTTGCTATTTGCAATATTTTAAATGTTTCTTCTTGTATTATGTGTTTAATAAAGTTTATATATTTTTTCTATAATTGGTGCCTGGAAAGTCCATTTTTCGATTTATTTCTATTTAACTATTGACGTTTAGGACGTGGCACTGTGCTACTTTAAACTCCTACAGTTCCATCCTGTGTTGGAGCTTGGCAAACTCTTTGATCTTTATTTTACTTAGTGAACTGCTTTTTGATTTTTGTTTGATATTCTGTCTCTATCATTTAAAAAACACCAATGATAACAATTATAGACCCTTCATTTCTTTGTAAGTGGGCAAACTTACAAAATCTGAAGGGGATCAAATAATTACTTTCCGTTTCTCATTATACACATTTGTTCATATACTGTGGATTTGTTCTACACAGAGGCATTATCTCTTATTTACAATTTGTTCAGATGAATGTTCTTAAAAATATACTGTAGGTAAGACCGGTACATTGAGGACTTTACATTTTTGTGGTGTGTTAATGCATGTTATGTTAAATGTTAACGTTCACTGCGTTAAGGCAGCCCATTTAAAATGATTCAGCTACCAACGCACCTCAACAGACAACACTTTTTTCATAACACAATGCACTATGGTGTGTTGCTACATGCTAAAATGTATTGCCTTAAAGCAGGGTTCTCCAAACTTTCGAAACAAAATGGTCCACTTTACTGTCCTTCAGACTTTGAGGGGGCCGGACTGTGGCCAGTAAGAGTAAACAATGCCCCATCACTGGAGTCAGTGGGAGGAATAGTGCCCCATCATTGAAGTCAGTGGGAGGAATAGTGCCCCATCATTGGAGTCAGTGGGAGGAATAGTGCCCCATCATTGGAGTCAGTGGGAGGAATAGTGCCCCATCATTGGAGTCAGCGGGAGGAATAGTGCCCCATCATTGGAGTCAGCGGGAGGAATAGTGGCCCATCATTGGAGTCAGTGGGAGGAATAGTGGCCCATCATTGGAGTCAGTGGGAGGAATAGTGGCCCATCATTGGAGTCAGTGGGAGGAATAGTGGCCCATCATTGGAGTCAGTGGGAGGAATAGTGGCCCATCATTGGAGTCAGTGGGAGGAATAGTGCCCCATCATTGGAGTCAGTGGGAGGAATAGTGCCCCATCATTGGAGTCAGTGGGAGGAATAGTGCCCCATCATTGGAGTCAGTGGGAGGAATAGTGCCCCATCATTGGAGTCAGTGGGAGGAATAGTGCCCCATCATTGGAGTCAGTGGGAGGAATAGTGGCCCATCATTGGAGTCAGCGGGAGGAATAGTGCCCCATCATTGGAGTCAGCGGGAGGAATAGTGCCCCATCATTGGAGTCAGTGGGAGGAATAGTGCCCCATCATTGGAGTCAGTGGGAGGAATAGTGCCCCATCATTGGAGTCAGAGGGAGGAATAGTGCCCCATCATTAGTGTCAGTAGGAGGAAAAGTTCCCCATCATTGGTGTCCGTAGGAGGAATAGTGCCCCATCATTGGTGTCCGTGGGAGGAATAGTGCCCCATCATTGGTGTCCGTGGGAGGAATAGTGCCCCATCATTGGTGACAGTGGGACTGTCCCACTGTCACCAATGATGGGGCACTATTCCTCCCATGGACACCAATGATGGGGCACTATTCCTGTCACCAATGCACTATGGTGTGTTGCTACATGCTAAAACGTATTGCCTTAACCACTTGCCGACCGCCTCACGTCTATATACGTGAGCAGAATGGCACGGGCAGGCAAAATCACGTACCCATACGTGATTGCCTTCCCGCGGGCGGGGGGTCTGATCGGACCCCCCCCCCCCCCCCCGGTGCCAGCGGCGGTCGGCATTTGGCTAGGAGCGATGAGAGACGAGGGGGAGACCATCCGATCGTGGCCCCCCCCTCGCGATCGCTCCCAGCCAATGAGGGACATCCCCTGCCTGTGTATAGTACACACAGGCAGAGGATGTGATGTCATCTCTCCTCGGCTCGGCAGTTTCCGTTCTAGCGCCGAGGAGAGAAGACATGTAAGTGCACAACACACACACACACAGTAGAACATGCCAGGCACACAAAACACCCCCGATCCCCCCCCGATCACCCCCCGATCCCCCCCCAATCACCCCTCCCTGTAACACTGACACCAAGCAGTATTTTTTTTTTTTTTTTCTGATTACTGCAGGGTGTCAGTTAGTGACAGTTACTGTGGTAGGACAGTGAGTGTTACTCCCCTATAGGTCTAGGGTACCCCCCTAACCCCCCCTAATAAAGTTTTAACCCCTTGATCACCCCCTGTCACCAGTGTCACTAAGCGATCATTTTTCTGATCGCTGTATTAGTGTCGCTGGTGACGCTAGTTAGGAACGTAAATATTTAGGTTCGCCGTCAGCGTTTTATAGCGACAGGGACCCCCACATACTACCTAATAAATGTTTTAACCCCTTGATTGCCCCCTAGTTAACCCTTTCACCACTGATCACCGTATAACCGTTACGGGTGACGCTGGTTAGTTGGTTTATTTTTCATAGTGTCAGGGCACCCGCCGTTTATTACCGAATAAAGGTTTAGCCCCCTGATCGCCCGGCGGTGATATGCGTCGCCCCAGGCAGCGTCAGATTAGCGCCAGTACCGCTAACACCCACGCACGCAGCATACACCTCCCTTAGTGGTATAGTATCTGTACGGATCAATATCTGATCCGATCAGATCTATACTAGCGTCCCCAGCAGTTTAGGGTTCCCAAAAATGCAGTGTTAGCGGGATCAGCCCAGATACCTGCTAGCACCTGCGTTTTGCCCCTCCGCCGGGCCCAGCCCAGCCCACCCAAGTGCAGTATCGATCGATCACTGTCACTTACAAAACGCTAAACGCATAACTGCAGCGTTTGCAGAGTCAGGCCTGATCCCTGCGATCACTAACAGTTTTTTTGGTAGCGTTTTGGTGAACTGGCAAGCACCAGCCCCAGGCAGCGTCAGGTTAGCGCCAGTACCGCTAACACCCACGCACGCACCGTACACCTCCCTTAGTGGTATAGTATCTGATCAGATCAATACTAGCGTCCCCAGCAGTTTAGGGTTCCCAAAAACGCAGTGTTAGCGGGATCAGCCCAGATACCTGCTAGCACCTGCGTTTTGCCCCTCCGCCCAGCCCGGCCCAGCCCACCCAAGTGCAGTATCGATCGATCACTGTCACTTACAAAACACTAAACGCATAACTGCAGCGTTCGCAGAGTCAGGCCTGATCCCTGCGATCGCTAACAGTTTTTTTTGGTAGCGTTTTGGTGAACTGGCAAGCACCAGCGGCCTAGTACACCCCGGTCGTAGTCAAACCAGCACTGCAGTAACACTTGGTGACGTGGCGAGTCCCATAAGTGCAGTTCAAGCTGGTGAGGTGGCAAGCACAAGTAGTGTCCCGCTGCCACCAAAAAGACAAACACAGGCCCGTCGTGCCCATAATGCCCTTCCTGCTGCATTCGCCAATCCTAATTGGGAACCCACCGCTTCTGCAGCGCCAGTACTTCCCCCATTCACATCCCCAACCAAATGCAGTCGGCTGCATGAGAGGCATTTTTATGTCCTCCCGAGTACCCCTACCCAACGAACCCCCCCAAAAAAGATGTTGTGTCTGCAGCAAGCGCGGATATAGGCGTGACACCCGCTATTATTGTCCCTCCTGTCCTGACAGTC
Source organism: Aquarana catesbeiana (assembly GCF_042186555.1). Classification (NCBI taxonomy): domain Eukaryota; kingdom Metazoa; phylum Chordata; class Amphibia; order Anura; family Ranidae; genus Aquarana; species Aquarana catesbeiana. The sequence goes on from NC_133326.1 coordinate 618,446,513, forward strand.
CTGGTCTTTGCATTGGTGAATGTTTTGAACGCTACCATACACTAGTTGAGTATTAGCGTAGGGTACAGCACTGCACAGACTAGGCGCACTTTCACAGGGTCTCCCAAGATGCCATCACATTTTGAGAGACCCGAACCTGGAACCGGTTACAGTTATAAAAGTTACAAAAAAAAGTGTAAAAAAAACAAAAAAAAAAAAAAACACATACAAAAATATAAAATAAAAAAAAATAGTTGTCGTTTTATTGTTCTCTCTCTCTCTATTCTCTCTCTATTGTTCTGCTCTTTTTTACTGTATTCTATTCTGTAATGTTTTATTGTTATTATGTTTTATCATGTTTGTTTTTCAGGTCTGCAATTTTTTATACTTTACCGTTTACTGTGCTTTATTGTTAACCATTTTTTTGTCTTCAGGTACGCCATTCACGACTTTGAGTGGTTATACCAGAATGATGCCTGCAGGTTTAGGTATCATCTTGGTATCATTCTTTTCAGCCAGCGGTCGGCTTTCATGTAAAAGCAATCCTAGCGGCTAATTAGCCTCTAGACTGCTTTTACAAGCAGTGGGAGGGAATGCCCCCCCCCCCACCGTCTTCCGTGTTTTTCTCTGGCTCTCCTGTCTCAACAGGGAACCTGAGAATGCAGCCGGTGATTCAGCCAGCTGACCATAGAGCTGATCAGAGACCAGAGTGGCTCCAAACATCTCTATGGCCTAAGAAACCGGAAGCTACGAGCATTTTATGACTTAGATTTTGCCGGATGTAAACAGCGCCATTGGGAAATTGGGAAAGCATTTTATCACACTGATCTTGGTGTGGTCAGATGCTTTGAGGGCAGAGGAGAAATCTAGGGTCTAATAGACCCCAATTTTTTCAAAAAAGAGTACCTGTCACTACCTATTGCTATCATAGGGGATATTTACATTCCCCGAGATAACAATAAAAATGATTTAAAAAAAAAAAAAATATGAAAGGAACAGTTTAAAAATAAGATAAAAAAGCAAAAAAATAATAAAGCACCCGTCCCCCCTGCTCTCGCGCTAAGGCGAACGCAATCGTCGGTCTGGCGTCAAATGTAAACAGCAATTGCACCATGCATGTGAGGTATCACCGCGAAGGTCAGATCGAGGGCAGTAATTTTAGCAGTAGACCTCCTCTGTAAATCTAAAGTGGTAACCTGTAAAGGCTTTTAAAGGCTTTAAAAAATGTATTTAGTTTGTCGCCACTGCACGTTTGTGCGCAATTTTAAAGCATGTCATGTTTGGTATCCATGTACTCGGCCTAAGATCATCTTTTTTATTTCATCAAACATTTGGGCAATATAGTGTGTTTTAGTGCATTAAAATTTAAAAAAGTGTGTTTTTTCCCCAAAAAATGCATTTGAAAAATCGCTGTGCAAATACTGTGTGAAAAAAAAAAATGAAACACCCACCATTTTAATCTGTAGGGCATTTGCTTTAAAAAAATATATAATGTGTGGGGGTTCAAAGTAATTTTCTTGCAAAAAAAAATAATTTTTTCATGTAATCAAAAAGTGTCAGAAAGGGCTTTGTATTCAAGTGGTTAGAAGAGTGGGTGATGTGTGACATAAGCTTCTAAATGTTGTGCATAAAATGCCAGGACAGTTCAAAACCCCCCCAAATGACCCCATTTTGGAAAGTAGAAACCCCAAGCTATTTGCTGAGAGGCATGTCGAGTCCATGGAATATTTTATATTGTGACACAAGTTGCGGGAAAGAGACAATTTTTTTTTTTTTTTTGCACAAAGTTGTCACCAAATGATATATTGCTCAAACATACCATGGGAATATGTAAAATTACACCCCAAAATACATTCTGTTGCTTCTCCTGAGTACGGGGATACCACATGTGTGGGACTTTTTGGGAGCCTAGCCGCGCACGGGACCCCGAAAACCAAGCACCGCCTTCAGGCTTTTTAAGGGGGTAAATTTTTGATTTCACTCTTCACTGCCTATCACAGTTTCGGAGGCCATGGAATGCCCAGGTGGCAAAAAAAAACCCCAAATGACCCCATTTTGGAAAGTAGACACCCAAAGCTATTTGATGAGAGGTATAGTGAGTATTTTGCAGACCTCACTTTTTGTCACAAAGTTTTGAAAATTGAAAAAAGAAAAAAAAAAATTTTTTTTCTTGTCTTTCTTTATTTTCAAAAACAAATGAGAGCTGCAAAATACTCACCATGCCTCTCAGCAAATAGCTTGGGGTGTCTACTTTCCAAAATGGGGTCATTTGGGGGGGGTTTGTGCCACCTGGGCATTCCATGGCCTCCGAAACTGTGATAGGCAGTGAAGAGTGAAATCAAAAATTCACGCCCTTAGAAATCCTGAAGGCGGTGATTGGTTTTTGGGGCCCCGTACGCGGCTAGGCTCCCAAAAAGTCCCACACATGTGGTATCCTCATACTCAGGAGAAGCAGCTAAATGTATTTTGGGGTGCAATTCCACATATGCCCATGGCCTGTGTGAGCAATATATCATTTAGTGACAACTTTGTGCAAAAAAAAAAAAAAAAAGTGTCACTTTCCTGCAACTTGTGTCAAAATATAAAACATTCCATGGACTCAACATGCCTCAAAGCAAATAGCTTGGGGTGTCTACTTTCCAAAATGGGGTCATTTGGGGGGGGTTTATGCCATCTGGGCATTTTATGGCATTCAAAACTGTGATAGGTAGTGAGGAGTAAAATCAAAAATTCACGCCCTTAGAAATCCTGAAGGCGGTGATTGGTTTTCGGGGCCCCGTACGCGGCTAGGCTCCCAAAAAGTCCCACACATGTGGTATCCCCATACTCAGGAGAAGCAGCTAAATGTATTTTGGGGTGCAATTCCACATATGCCCATGGCCTGTGTGAGCAATATATCATTTAGTGGCAACTTTTTGTAATTTTTTTTTTTTTGTCATTATTCAATCACTTGGGACAAAAAAATGAATATTCAATGGGTTCAACATGCCTCTCAGCAATTTCCTTGGGGTGTCTACTTTCCAAAATGGGGTCATTTGTGGGGGTTTTGTACTGCCCTGCCATTTTAGCACCTCAAGAAACGACATAGGCAGTCATAAATTAAAGGCTGTGTAAATTCCAGAAAATGTACCCTAGTTTGTAGACGCTATAACTTTTGCGCAAACCAATAAATATACACTTATTGACATTTTTTTTTACCAAAGACATGTGGCCGAATACATTTTGGCCTAAATGTATGACTAAAATTGAGTTTATTGGATTTTTTTTTAGAACAAAAAGTAGAAAATATCAATTTTTTTCAAAATTTTCTGTCTTTTTCCGTGTATAGCGCAAAAAATAAAAACGGCAGAGGTGATCAAATACCATCAAAAGAAAGCTCTATTTGTGGGAAGAAAAGGACGCAAATTTTGTTTGGGTACAGCATTGCATGACCGCGCAATTAGCAGTTAAAGCGACGCAGTGCCAAATTGTAAAAAGTGCTCTGGTCAGGAAGGGGGTAAATCCTTCCGGGGCTGAAGTGGTTAAAGCAGGGTTCTCCAAACTTTCGAAACAAAAGGTCCACTTTACTGTCCTTCAGACTTTGAGGGGGCCGGACTGTGGCCAGTAAGAGTAGAAAATGCCTCAGCATCAATGGGAGTAAACAATGCCCCATCATTGGAGTCAGTGGAAGATATAGTGCCCCATCATTGGAGTCAGTGGGAGGAATAGAGCCCCATCATTGGTGTCCATGGGAGGAATAGTGCCACATCATTGGTGTCCGTGGGAGGAATAGTGCCCCATCATTAGTGTCCGTGGGAGGAATAGTGCCCCATCATTAGTGTCCGTGGGAGGAATAGTGCCCCATCATTGGTGTCAGTGGGAGGAATAGTGCCCTGAGGGCCAGATAAAGGCAAGCAAAGGGCCACATCTGGCACCAAGCCAAAGTTTGGAGACCACTGCCTTAAAGTAATTGTAAAAGTTAGTTTTTTTCCTCCTAAAACAAACGTATTATACTTACCTGCTCTGTGCAGAGCAGCCCTGCATGTCTCATGCGTTTCAGTAACACGCATCACTGCAATATGGAGATTTGAATTTGGCGTAAAGATTTTCATTAACATTTTTTCCATTGATAAACTGCAACAGGTCCTCCCCCCACACATATCTTAAAGGTCAAAAGGAAACTCCTGTAAATCTTTAGCCCTAAATACAAACCACTAGGTAATCTTCACCTGAGCATCTCTTGGATCACCGTTGCCAAACCCAATGGAGTGCTGCCCTTGCGGGTGAAGTGTGACTGCAGTTGGCGCAGTGTGACACTGACCATTCCTTGAGCCTTGGCATGCTGCAAAATCAGTGGCATCCAAAATGTCATTTTACTGTCCCAGTCCGCACTGTTCACATCTCGTGTCCCTTTGAAGGCAGAGAATAAAAATGACATCCGTTCATCATCATCCCAGTCTGCAGGGTAAGGCGGGTCCATCATTAATGTGGCTTAAGGGGCGGACCTAACAGGAACAGGCAATAGAAGATTGGAGTGTGTAATTATACTGAACCTGACAGAAAACCGAAGAGGGAAAAAACATCACTGAATCCAAAAAAAAAAAATCATTTGCCTCTAGACCCTATGTATACAGACACAAAATGTAGGATATGAATACTACTATTTACAAAGATGATGATTTTTTTTTTAACTTTACAGCATTAAAAACAGTCAGAATGGGTTAGATTCTAAAGGGGGCCACTAAACCCAGAACCTGTATTCACTATATCCGGTCTCCCACAGTACACACAACATGGAAATGCAACTTTTTTAGTAAATTCCCAGATAACAAGGATAACTTGCCACAAATTTGTGGCAGTGTTGAAATGTAAGTCTATTAACTTGCTGCAGATTTTCACTGGCAAGTTGTACACTTGCAGAGCACTTGAAGCACAAGTTCTTGTTGACACTTTTCCAATTTGTAGCAAATTTGCGAGGCAAGTCTCTAGCAAGAGCAAAGTTGCAGCGGTGAGTCTATAGCAAGAGCTCTGCAAGTCTACAGCAAGGAGTAAAGATGAAAATTCAGCCACAGTGACCCCTGTGGTGGGATGACTATTGCACAACATAACTGAACCAGAACTTGCAGCAGACTTGCAGAATGTTTGCAAAGAAAGTTGATCTGGAGTCATGCATTGTGGACTTGCTGCAAATGTGTAACAAACTTGTGAAGCCTGGGAAGTCTACCAATAGCATAGCAAGTCGTTTTAAGACTTGCAGCTCAATTGCTTGCTATATGGGTATAAACTGCTAAATACCTTTTCTCATAAGCAGTATATAGCAGTCTTGTGACTTGTGTCTGGTTAAAGCTTGAAGGAAAAGTTTTCATTTTTCTCTGTCCGATGAGGCTGCATGACCCCTGACCCTATGTCTGGACAGTGCTGATTGGCCCTGACATGCACTCTCCCAAGAAAAAAAAAAAAACTCCCTAGCAACACACACCAAACTGAGCACGTGCAGCCTGACTCCAAAGGCTCTGTCTTATCAGAAGATGGACTGGGGACAGTACAAGGGGAGAATCAGAGAAGACAGGATCAAACAGCCTTTTTATACAATGCGGAGGATTAACCCCTTAGGTTTCACAATGAGTATAACAAGCATGCTTTACTGCATATACAGACTGATTTTACTGTTGTGGGTTTAGGAACACTTTAATTTTAGGCAGAGCCGATTCACGCACAAGCTTCTTAAATCCCCCACAGCATCAAGCGCAGAAATCTCTTTGCCACAGTTCCTTGCATGAAAATATGTGAGCAACACAGCAGGGAGAATGGGTCTTTTTATTATGGCGGACATGCACATCTGGGAACAAGAAGCACAGAGATCTCACCACTGGAGTATCTAACAAACATGGAGACATCAGTTTTAAGTGGACTGATTCTTAAAAATAATTTCCTGTAGAAGTCTGCTGCTGAGCAGATAGATGTAAGGCTGGTGTCAGATAAACATTTAAAACACTCAGTCTGACAAGTCGTACCCCATGATTTCCAATGAGTACCATTCATATCTGTGTGACTTCAAAGCAGTTCCTGCACTACTTTGAGTATATAAAATAAATAAATTGGTGCAGCGCAATATAAATAAAAGAAAGTCCATCCATAAATGTAAAAGAATTACAAGTTCCAAAAAGGATATAAGAACAGATCCGCAAGTGAGATCCAGAGCATTGGGAACCTGGATCGAACCCTTTTAGTTGCAGATTCCAATAAAAATAAGAATAAAAGAGACAACAAGTTTAAATATAAAATTATCTTAGATTACAATATACAACACAAAAAAAATGTAAACATAACCTTAAAAAAGGATTTTGTCTCCTAGGCCACTAACAGAAGATACCCCATAAATCTAATCATGTGTGATACAGTGGGGGTTGTGTAAATGCTGGAGTGTGGTTGTGGACTCCAGTATGTGGGGAGGACATCAAGACCTATGGGTGTTCGCATAGCTGAACATGTAAATAATAATATCCTCTGCATTGTGTAAAAAGGCTGTTTGATCCTGTCTTCTCTGATCCTCCCCTTGTCCCTAATCCATCTCCTCATAAGACCGAGTCTTTGGACTCACTCTGCACATGCTCAGCTTGATCCCTTTCACATTGAGGCAGTTTTCAGGCGTTTTAGCGCCTGAAAACTGCCTCCCATGCCGCCTGAATGCTTTCACACTGGGGCGGTGGGCTTGTAGGACGTTAGAAAAAGTCCTGCAAGCAGCATCTTTGGGGCGGTTTGGGAGCGCAGTATAAAGCACTCCCAAAACACCCTGCCCAATGAAATGAATGGCCAGCGCTTCCGAAGCACCTGAAAAGCGCTTATGAAGCGTCGTAACACGGGCAGTTTTAACCCCTTCTTCGGCCGCTAGAAGTCAAAAAGCGCCGCTTAAACAGCACTAAAGTGCAGCTAAAACAAATGGCGCTTTAGCGCTAACGCACGGGTGGCCCCAGTGTGAAAGTAGCCTTTGTTAGAGAGTTTTTCCTTGGAAGGGTGCATGCGATCAGCACAGGGCCAATCAGCACTGGCCACACAGAAGGTCAGGGGTCCTGCAGCCTCATAGGACAGTCAGAGTAGAATGAAAACTCCACCCACAAGTTTAAACCAGACACTGATAGAAGTCACAAGACTGCTATATACTGCTGATGAGAAAAGGTATTTAGCAGTTTATATTTACTAAAATAATTGCATTTCCATGTACTGTGGAAGACCAGATATAATGAATGCAGGGTCCTGGGTTTAGTAACACATAAAAGGTTAAGTACAAGAAAACACCTCACCTAGTAAATGAGTACATTTATATACGATAATACATATACAAGACAGCTGCAGACTGAAATCTAAATATCAGCTATGCATGGAATTAACCTTCAGCTTACAATGCCAAGGAAACATTTAGAGCAATTTAATATTTTGTATCCTTTTTAATAGAATGAGGAAGGCTTAGCCCCGGTTCACACAGGAGCGACACGACTTGCAGGTCGCCCCAAGTCGCCCCCAAAGTAGTACAGGAACCTTTTTCTAAGTCGGAGCGACTTGCGTTGCTCCTATTAGAACGGTTCCATTTTACAGAACGGGAGGCGACTTGTCAGGCGGCTAGGTCGCCTGACAAGTCGCCCCTGTGTGAACCGGCACTTAGAACCTCTTGTCAGGTTTAAAGTGACTGTCGCTTGGTGTAAAAGATGTAGCAAAGCAAGGAATGCAAAACAAGAGGCTTTATATTTACCTATTCCACTGTGATAGCCTGTAGAAACTTCACAGGGGTCACACTTCCAGGAGTGTGGAATGCCGGCATCCCCTGTCGCTTGCTGCGGTTCCTTATGCTGAATGATACACCATGACTGTGTCCTGTAGTGAGGCAGAGAACACACACACCCATAATTCAATGATGCACGTTATATATCAGAGCATATATGTACATATATACTTATACAGTGTGTATAGAAAAGAATCACCCCCTGTATAGTCAATTTTTTACCTTTTACCTACAGGTAAGCCTATAATAAGGCTTACCTGTAGGTAAAAAAAAATATCTCCCAAACCTGTACGGTTTAGGAGATATTCCCCTTGCTATGAGCCGCTGACTGCAGCGGTGCATGCGCACAGGGGATTCTCGGCTGAAGGCCCAGCAGATGCCGGACCTTGCCGGGAAAGAAATCTCCCGCGCGCATTGCGTGGGAGTGACGACATCGCGGCTCCAGCCACTCACAGCGCTGGAGCCGCGATATCTGGAAGACACGCCGAGGCAACCTCGGCGTGGACCAGGTAAGATACCGACGCCTCGTTCTAAGGTAAGTATTTCATAATGAGCTAGTATGCGGTGCATACTAGCTCATTATGCCTTTTGCCTTACAGGGGTATAAAAAAAAAAGTGTCAGCGGGTATACAACCGCTTTAAGACAGACGCAGTTTTTGTTTTATCCGGCTGTATATACTCAGTGCAACTTATAACATTCAAGTGAAAGATATAACACCAACAGGTCATAAATCTTTTAGCAATTCAAAAACAGAATCGCTGGGTTGGAAAAAGGATCACCCCCTTGTGTCAGTATTTTGTTGAAGCACATTTTGCGTTAATTACAACCTTTAGTCTGTTGGGATATGTCTCTACTAAATTTGTAAATCTAGAATTTGCAATATGTGCCCTCTCTTCTTTGTAGAACTGCTCGAGTTCAGTTAAAATGGTTGTTAAGCCACTATATTCAAGTTATACCATCCTCTGTGTTTAATAATCCTGTGCACCCCTGTGTCTGTGCCTTATAATAAGCCATTCTTTATCTTTATTCTATTTTATTTTTTTTACTTTTTATTTCATATGTCTGCATTAACATAATTAATAATATCACATTTCATAATTTTCCAAGTCAAAGCCATGATAAGCCGTGGTAAGTTTACAGAGGGCAGGACAGAACCAGGCTGGATCAGTCTGGTATTTCAGGTGATAGAAAGGGCCAAATGACACAGCACAAGCACTGTGCTGTATAGCATGCTTTAAAGGAACAGGGTCAATTTTATTTTTTTTTAGGGTAACAAACACTTTAACTTTGATGGTTTCTGGACTGCAGTCTTCGAGTCATTCCACAGATTTTCAATGGGGTTTAAGTCTGGGCTCTGACTAGGCCATGCAAGGACATTCTCCTTCAATCACTGTGTGGTCATTTTTGCTGTGTGCTTTGGGTCATTGTCATGTTGGGAAGTAAACCTTCTTCCCATTGACAACTTTCTGGCAGAGGGCAGCAAATTTTCGACAAGAATTTGATGGTATTTTGCCCCATTCATTTTTCCTTCTATTCCTGACAAGTGCTCCAGTCCCTGCTTCAGAGAAACACCCCCATAACAGGATATTACCACTTCCATGCTTTACTGTAAGAATAATGTTATTTAGATGGTGAGCTGTATTGGATTTCCGCCAGACATATCGTTTGGTGTTGAGGGCAAATAATTCAATTTTAGTCTCATCTGACCAGAACACCTTTTCCCACGTGGCCTCAGAATCTTCAAGGTGCGTTTTGGCAAAGCTCAGTCATGACTGCATGTGGCCTTTCTTGAGGAGTGGCTTTTTTCTGCAACCCTCCCATACAAGCCACATTTGTGGAGAATCTGTGATTTTGTTGTCACATGCACACAATGACCACTCTTTGTCATAAATTCTTGCAACTGCTTCAGAGTTGCTGTAGGCCTCTTGGTAGACTCTCTGACCAGTTTCCTCCTGGCTCTTTCATCCAGTTTGGAGCGACATCCTGATCCAGGGAGGGTCCACTTCTTAATAACAGACGTCACTGTGCTTCTAGGCATTGAAAAAGGCTGTGATTATTTTTGTATTCATCTCCTGACTTTTGCCTGTCCACAACTTTATCCAGGAGATCTTTTAACAGTGCCTTGACGCCGATAGTTGATTGCTTGCTTCAGTTGCACTACCAGAGACTGAAATGCTCCAGGGAAGCTCGTTTAATGCTGAGCTAATCAAACTGACTACAGTTGAAAGTCAAATGTCTTTGTATGCCATTGAGAAGATGATTAGCGCCACCCAATTTTTTTCATTTTTAAGATGGGGTGATGTCTTTTACATGTTGGTGTTCTATCTTTCACTTGGATGTTATAAATTGCACTGAGTAAATACGGCTGGATAAAAACAAAAACTGTATCTTCATTTCAGGCTGCAAAGCAACAAAATTTAATTATTTTAAAAGGGGGGCGATTCTTTTCTATACCCACTGTATATGCATATACAAGTATACAGTGCCTTGCAAAAGAGTTCAATCCCATTGGCTTTTTACCTATTATGTTACTTTACAATCTTTAGTTCAATGTTTTTTTTAATCTGAATTATATGTGATGGATCAGAACACAATAGTCTAAGTTGGTGAAGTAAAATTAGAAAAATCTATACATAAAACTATTTTTCAGAAATAAAAAAATTGATAATTGGTCTGTGCGTATGTATTCACCCCCTTTGTTATGAAGCCCATAAAAAGCTCTGGTGCAACCAATTACCTTCAGAAGTCACATAATTAGTGAAATGATGTCCACCTGTGTGCAATCTAATGCCCTGTACACGCGAACGGTTTTCCCGTCGGAATAAACTCTGAAGGTTTTTCCGACGGAATTCCGTTCAAGCGGTTTTGCATACACACGGTCACACCAAAGTCCGACCGTCCAGAACGAGGTGACGTATGACAGGACTAGAAAAAGGAAGTTCAATAGATAGATGATGAAAAGCTTCCGTCTGACTTTCTCTGTCGGACATTCCGCTCGTGTGTACGCTGCATAAGTGTCACATGATCTGTTGTTACATATACACACCTTTTTGAAAGGCCCCAGAGGCTGCAACACCTAAGCAAGAGGCACCACTAACCAAACTCTGCCATGAAGACCAAGGAACTCTCCAAACAAGTGAGGGGCAATGTTGTTGAGAAGTACAAGTCAGGGTTAGGATATTAAAAAATACCCAAATCTTTGATGATCCCTAGGAGCACCGTCAAATCTATCATAACCAAATGGAAAGAACATGGCACAACAGCAAACCTGCCAAGAGACGGCCGCACACCAAAACTCACAGACCGGGCAAGGAGGACATTAATCAGAGAGGCAACACAGAGACCTAAGGTAACCCTGGAGGAGCTGCAGAGTTCCACAGCAGAGACTGGAGTATCTGTACATAGGACATCAATTAGCCATACACTCCATAGAGTTGGGCTTTATGGCAGAGTGGCCAGAAGAAAGCCATTACTTTCAGCAAAAAACAAAATGGCACGTTTTGAGTTTGCGAAAAGGCATGTGGGAGACTCCCAAAATGTATGGAGGAAGGTGCTCTGGTCTGATGAGACTAAAATTGAACTTTTTGGCCATCAAAGAAAACGCTATGTCTGGCGCAAACCCAACACATCACATCACCCAAAGAACACCATCCCCACAGTGAAACATGGTGGTGGCAGCATCATGCTGTGGGGATGTTTTTCAGCAGTCAGGACTGGGAAATTGGGCAGAGTTGAGGGAAAGATGGATGGTGCTAAATACAGGGATATTCTTGAGCAAAACCTGTACCACTCTGTGTGTGATTTGAGGCTAGGACGGAGGTTCACCTTCCAGCAGGACAATTACCCCAAACACACTGCTAAAGCAACACTTGAGTGGTTTAGAGGGAAACATGTAAATGTGTTGGAATGGCCTAGTCAAAGTCCAGACCTCAATCCAATAGAAAATCTGTGGTCAGACTTAAAGATTGCTGTTCACAAGCGCAAACCATCCAACTTGAAAGAGCTTGAGGAGTTTTGCAAGGAGGAATGGGCAAAAATCCCAGTGGTAAGATGTGGCAAGCTCATAGAGACTTATCCAAAGCGACTTGGAGCTGTGATAGCCGCAAAAGGTGGCTCTACAAAGTATTGACTTTAGGGGGGTGAATAGTTATGCACATTGACTTTTTCTGTTATTTTTTTCTATTTGTTGTTTTCTTCACAATAAAAAAAAAACATCTTCAAAGTTGTGGGCATGTTCTTTAATTGTATAAAAAAAGAGAGCAATCAGCGCAAACAAATAAATAAATGAAAATGAATAAATGCAAGCTGGACACTATAGATAATCACAAAGCCTATATACGATCAATAAAATAATATTTAGTGCAGCGCAATAATATGGAGGTAAAAAGTCCATTTCACAAAAATGAGGACTCAGATGTTCAAAAAGAAAAAAGGCAAGTTCCCTTGTGACGGAAAAGGAAATATATTCTTCAGCAGTATATCAGTGACAATATCGGGGACGGTAGAGGAGCAAGCGAGCGGTGGGGGACGGTAGAGGAGCAAGCGAGCGGGGAGAGACGGTAGAGGAGCAAGCGAGCGGGGAGAGACGGTAGAGGAGCAAGCGAGCGGGGAGAGACGGTAGAGGAGCAAGCGAGCGGGGAGAGACGGTAGAGGAGCAAGCGAGCGGGGAGAGACGGTAGAGGAGCAAGCGAGCGGGGAGAGACGGTAGAGGAGCAAGCGGAGCGGGGAGAGACGGTAGAGGAGCAAGCGAGCGGGGAGAGACGGTAGAGGAGCAAGCGAGCGGGGAGAGACGGTAGAGGAGCAAGCGAGCGGGGAGAGACGGTAGAGGAGCAAGCGAGCGGGGAGAGACGGTAGAGGAGCAAGCGAGCGGGGAGAGACGGTAGAGGAGCAAGCGAGCGGGGAGAGACGGTAGAGGAGCAAGCGAGCGGGGAGAGACGGTAGAGGAGCAAGCGAGCGGGGAGAGACGGTAGAGGAGCAAGCGAGCGGGGAGAGACGGTAGAGGAGCAAGCGAGCGGGGAGAGACGGTAGAGGAGCAAGCGAGCGGGGAGAGACGGTAGAGGAGCAAGCGAGCGGGGAGAGACGGTAGAGGAGCAAGCGAGCGGGGAGAGACGGTAGAGGAGCAAGCGAGCGGGGAGAGACGGTAGAGGAGCAAGCGAGCGGGGAGAGACGGTAGAGGAGCAAGCGAGCGGGGAGAGACGGTAGAGGAGCAAGCGAGCGGGGAGAGACGGTAGAGGAGCAAGCGAGCGGGGAGAGACGGTAGAGGAGCAAGCGAGCGGGGAGAGACGGTAGAGGAGCAAGCGAGCGGGGAGAGACGGTAGAGGAGCAAGTGAGCGGGGAGAGACGGTGGAGGAGCAAACAAGCGAGCGGTGGGGGACGGTGAAGGAGCGAGTGAGCGAGCAATGTCGGACAGTGGAGGAGCAAGCAAGCAGTGGGGGATGGTGGAGGAGCAAGCAAGTGAGCAGTTGTATGGTCAGAGGAGCAAGTGAGCGAAGGAAAGTGGGAGGAGTGAGCCAAGGATGGAATGCAGGAGGAGCAAGCAAAAGGCGGGGGGGCAGGAAGAGCAAGCAAATGGTGGGGGGTGCCGGAGGAACAAACAAGTGGCGGGGGGGGGGAGTACCGGAGGAGCAAGCAAACGGCGGGGGGTGGTGGAGGAGCAAGCAAACGGCGGGGGATTCTGGAGGAGCAAGCAAACGGCAGTGGTACATTGGAGGCGCAAGCGAGTGAAGGAACATTGGAGGAGCGAGCAGTGGGATGTTGGAGGAGTAAGTAAGCAGTGGGACGTTGGTGGAACTGGAGGTGGGACCCTGGAGGGGCAGGCCAGCGGAGTGGTGGGACCCTGGAGGGGCAGGCCAGCGGAGTGGTGGGACCCTGGAGGGGCAGGCCAGCGGAGTGGTGGGACCCTGGAGGGGCAGGCCAGCGGAGTGGTGGGACCCTGGAGGGGCAGGCCAGCGGAGTGGTGGGACCCTGGAGGGGCAGGCCAGCGGAGTGGTGGGACCCTGGAGGGGCAGGCCAGCGGAGTGGTGGGACCCTGGAGGGGCAGGCCAGCGGAGTGGTGGGCCACTGGAGGTGGAATGTCGAAGGAGCAAGCGAGTGAGTGGTGGTACGTTGAAGGAGCAAGGTGAGCGAAGGATCGTTGAAGGAGTAAGCTAAGGATGGAATGTTGGAAGAGTGAGCAAGCAGTGGGATGTCGGAGAAGCAAGTGAGCAATGGAACATTGGAGGAGCAAGCAAACAGTGGGACATTGGTGGAACTGGAGGTGGGATGTTGGAGGAGAAATCGATGGAAAGTTGGAGGAGTAAAAATTGAATATTGGAGGAACAGGCAAGCGGTGGGACATCAGAGGAGTGAGTGGAGAGACATTGGAGGTACTAGAGGTGGGAGGAGTGAGTGGTGGGACATTGGGAGGTGTGATTGGAGGTGGGAGGAGCGAGTGGTGGGACTGATGACAATGAAGTCTCTTCTTCTTTTGCACATCTTGTGGTTCTGTTTAGTGAGTGATTTCCCCTCACTTCCTGTTTCCCTCACTTCTGACAATCAGACAGGAAGTGAGGGGAAATATTCCCAAGGCAACCATAAAAAATAAAAAGTTAAATGAAAAAAAGAAAAAAAGGATATGTGCATGAAATCATTTTTGTATAATGAAGAGGCGATATACTGTACAGCCAGCAGCGGATATCACACAGGACACTGAGGATCAGGACTAAATACTGAACTGTCCTCACAGGTAACAACAAAAAGGGACAGAGCAACACGAAAGTGAAAGTGAGAGGAGCTGTATAGGACGTATGTATAGGAGGAGACCATGCAGAGTGTATGACAGGGCAGAGCAGACAATACAGAGGACCGTATCCAGCACACTCACCCCAGGCTCTCCTCGTATTGCTCCCTCTAGTGTTGTGCGGTGTTGATCCCTCTCAGCTTCCGTACACATAGACAGCCCACACTCCACATGACTCATAGTCCGTGCTGTACGGGCGCCATCTGCCGGCCTCTTGTCAGCATTGCGGCCTGGGTGCATGACATCGACATTGGACGGGGCGGGGCCATGTTTGGGTTGTACGCTTCAGCACATTGTGGGAGGAGCTCCGCACTATAGCGGCCCGCTGTATCGTCCAATATTCATGAGGAGGCGGGGTTCTGCGGGGAATCCCTCCTCGGAGTGACGTCGGTATACGAGCTGGCGGGAAAAGGAAGAGTCCGGAGAGGAGTCGAGGTGATCGGTTAGTGGTGATAAGAGATATTTGGGGGGGATAAAGCGGACCTGTACTCTCTTAGTGGAGGGTCAGTGTAATGGCGGCCCTACCAGCTGT